>NC_133361.1:45891259-46164524 GCF_049309525.1 Garra rufa
CATCTTTTCATTTACAAATGAGACTACCTGAATGATTCATTCCTCAGTAAAACAGTTAAGTATTTATATAGTCTAGTCTATTAATTAGACGAAACTAAATAAAATATGTTCAATTCAACCTTTAAACTACATTCCAGTAAAAATCAGTCATATAGCATATGTCAAGCATTTACAGTATCATTTACATAAACGAATATAAACGAAAATAAAAATATATACAATAATAATAGGCCTAATAATAATAATAGTAATAGTAATAATAATGATAATGATAATAATATTAATACAAACACGGAAAAAAGACTATCAGTTTGTAACAGATCTGGTAAACTGTTACCTGTTTTTGTATTTTAAGTGTAATTTTACTCCCGATCATGAGAGGGTGCAAGGGAGTTGGTATCAAAGGAAGTTTCTCTAGATCAGAGAATAAGAGGAGTGGGAAGTGTGAATGAGGGCACTTGTGAGCTGAGAGTGTTTGCTCTCTTTATGCTTTTTCAAACCCTTGTTGAGGAACTTTTGGGTTCAACATCTCAACGTGAGTTGCTTTATTGTTTCTGTAGATTTATCAGAGGTTTCTAGTGGAAAATGTATTTTGTTTACTGAGCCTCATGTTGTATTGTTTGGTTTGTTTTGCTTAGAGGGTTTCTTTTATCCGCTTAATGTTGAGGGCATCTCAACTGGTTATTGTCGCTGATGTACCATTCACCTGGACTTTGGAATTTCCTTTGAACTACTTTAAAGCTGCGGATGATCTTGGACTTTAGCCTTTCATCAGCCTTTTCATCATTCTCCAATGATGTGATGAACCAAGGACATTGATGGTAACTCGGGTCTGCAACGCTGGTTGGACATTTAAAAAGGTTTTTGCCACTCAGTACGAATGGACTGTTTACATTATTGCTTATGGTTCAGATGTTGTGATGTTCAATGTTGAAGTTGTATGCTCTTCTTGAAAAATATAATGTGATGTTTGATGGTGATTGATCCCCCTTCTTTTCTTTATGTAAGGTTCAGTACAGGTAACTGTTACATAATTTGGCGCCCGAACAGGGACCTGATCACCACCTTAACAGATCCTTTTAAAGAATGAGATGAATTTCAATTAAAGTCTTGGCTGGATCTCCTGCATGAGACAACATCGACTGTATTCCCGAAATGGATCCAGACTATTCCTCTGAGCCTTTCACGACCCGACGTGAGCCAGTTCAAGAGCTGATACACTCTTTCAGCAGTTTGTATTTAGAATCGGAGGGAGGGGTGACTGCTCCAGAAGAGAACCGTGACTTAAGTGATCTACCCCCTCCACCACCTCTACCAGATGAGGAAGAGGATGAGGAAAGTTTGATTAGTTTGACCATTGCAACAAAGGTGAGTCAACTGGCACTCAGAATAGATAAAATGGAGAAAGAGAGTGTAGAACGAGTCCAGGGATTGGAAAGATATGTTCAGAACTGTCTTCAGCAGTATGACCGTCGTTTGGCTGCTATAGAAGGACAGATGCCAGATTTGGCTAAACTAATGAGCATTCAGACATCATTTGACACACAAAGTCTGATAAAATTGGAGGAGAGACTTACTGATTTAGTAGATAAAAAGAGTAGTCTCCTGAAGAAATCTTTAGAGGACCAATTGCAAGACATGGGAAAAGCTGTGATGGATTGCATGAAAAGAAGAGACAACCATCTCAGATCTTTGATTTGTCTTTCACCTGGAGCTACTTCTACACCAACTACTACAACAACACCACATGCACAGTTCCCCTCCCTGCTACACCAATTGCCTTGTAAAATGGCTGTAAAAATAGAATTCCCTAAGTTTGGGAGCTCAATAGATGAAGATCCAATTGCTTATCTAGAGAAATGTGCAGAGTATTTAGCTGTACGTCCTATGAGCGATGCTGAGATATTAGCTACATTGCCATCTGTGCTAACACACACAGCCAAGGATTGGTGGGTTGCCGAAAAGGCACATGTTAAAACATGGAGCCAGTTCAAAACTGCCTTTTTGCTTTCCTTCCTACCTGATGATCATGAGGTTGAAGTGGAAAGGAGGATAAGAGAAAGAAAACAAGGAATTGATGAGGATTTAAGATCATTTGCCTTTCAGTATCGAGCCTTATGCCTTAGACTTAAACCAACAATGTCAGAGAAGGAAATTCTGCAGGCTACATTGAGAAACTGTAATCCCCGTCTTGCGAGTATTTTAAGAGGAACAGTAATTACTTTTGATGACCTTGTACGCACAGGAACTTTGGTGGAAAGGGACCTTGCTGAGGAGAGGGCCTTCTGGAAGCAGCGGCAGGCTGAGAGAGCTTCTAAGAAAGGAGGCCCTGATAAATCCAGTGGAGGTAAGCCTGGGAGCCACAGCATGGCATTGCTGACAAGAGGTAATGTCAAACTTCTTACCTTGACGGTAATTTTGCGTAGCCAGCCTTGTGAAGCTATTGTGGATACAGGCAGCTCATACTCATTGATCCAGGAGTCACTGTGGAGAAGAAGGAAGGATGAGTCTGAGTCTTGGCAGTCCAGTCGGGGACAGACATTTGCCCTTGCCAACGGCCATGTCCAGAGGGCATTAGGTGAAGTAACCTGGGAATGTACCCTGCAAGGGTGCACAAACCTATTGCGCCTGTTCATCATGAAGGATGAAGACTTGGCTTTTCCTTTCATCTTAGGCCTTGAGTTCCTTGTGTCATGTAGAATCAATTTGGATTTTGACACCTCCACATATTCGTTGCCTGGACAGAAGGAAACATCACATCCTTTCTCTTGCTATGATCAACCACCCTCTGTTAACATATACTGTGCGCTGCCGATAGTGCGAGTTTGCAGTGATACCGTAAGTGCCATCAAGGATTTGGTGGATCATGCTGATGCTTCTCGGGCAGAGAAAAGGTGCTTAGAGGGATTGCTGTTTAATTGGCCAACTGTCTGTACGGATGTGTTGGGCCAAACATCTATTATTAAGCACCAGATCCTAACCAGCGATTCTATTCCAGTACGCAAAAGAGCCTATCCCGTTTCAGTCAATAAGCAAAATTTTATTGATGAAGAAGTCAAAGCCATGTTAGATAAAGGTATAATACGACCTTCTACATCTCCATGGGCTGCTCCAGTAGTGCTAGTGCCCAAGAAAGATGGAGGTATGCGTTTCTGTGTGGATTATCGAGCACTAAATGCTAAGACTCCTTTGGATGGCTTTCCAATGCCCCAAATACAAGATATTTTGGAGTCTGTCTTTGGAGCTACAGTATTCAGTACCTTAGATCTTAGAAGTGGGTACTGGCAAGTGGGGATGGATGAAAGTAGTATCCAGAAGACGGCTTTTGTCACCAAGTACAACCAGTATGAGTTTGTTCGCTTACCCTTTGGGTTAAAAAATGCTGGAGCAACTTTCCAGAGGCTGATGAATAAAGTTCTGCAAGAGTTGATAGGCAAGTGCTGTTTTGTGTACATAGACGATATTGTCGTATACTCTAGGGATGTCCAGCAACACTTTCAAGATCTAAAGAAGGTATTTGTTGCGTTGGAATCAGCTGGCCTGACGCTTAACCTTAAGAAGTGCAAACTGGTAAGGAAATCATTGACTTTCCTAGGACACGTCATTTCAGAGGAAGGGATCAAGACGGAGGATTCCAAAGTAGGTGCTGTTAGGAATTTCCCTACACCTAAAAATGTTAAGGAGGTTGAGCGGTTCTTAGGTCTTGCTGGGTGGTACCACCGTTTTATCCCGCATTTCTCAGAACGGGCTGCCCCACTTCATGCCCTCAAAAAGAAGGGTGTATCTTGGAACTGGTCTGAAGAGTGTCAGCATTCTTTGGAGGACTTAAAGGATGCTCTGCAAAAAGCCCTGGTTCTCATGCCTCCAGACGCAAGTAAACCATTCAAAGTGCAAACTGATGCGAGCGACCTTGGACTTGGGGCAGTACTGACTCAAGATTCAGAGAGGGGAGAGCATGTTATTGCTTATGCCTCACGGCTGCTTCAAGGAGCAGAAAAATCATATGCAGTTTCAGAGAAAGAGTGTCTTGCTGTAGTCTGGGCGGTAGAGAAGTGGTGTCAATACCTAGAAGGGAGACCATTTGAAGTGCTTACAGATCATGCCGCACTTACTTGGGTTTTCAACCATCCTCGCCCGACCTCAAGACTTACCAGGTGGGCTATTAGACTCCAAGAGTTTGACTTTACTGTGATGTATCGGAAAGGAAGATGTAATGTAGTACCTGATTCTCTGTCTCGAGCAATACCTGAAGAAAAGCCACTCGGGTGTATTGTTGTATGCAAAGCAAAGGATGTGAATGGAGATTTACCAATTAACTGGGAAGAACTTGGTCGAGGCCAGAAAGGTGATCAATCGTTGCAGTTTCTGTGGGATGAAGCAAAGCGTAACCCTGTCGATCCTCAACGTATCCACTATGTTGTACAAAATGACTTTCTGTTTAGATGTATCCCTGATGGTCAGAAGGGACATACCTTGCAAGTAATCATCCCAGAAGATCTACGACGGCAATTTCTCCATTTTGCACATGATAATCCTTTGAGCGGGCACCTTGGGCGCATGAAAACATTGCGTCGGCTGCTCAATGTGGTGTATTGGCCAGGGGTTCAACAGGATGTATGGGATTATTGCAGACGATGCCAAATTTGTCAGCAATACAAGCCACGTATATCCAAACTTTCTGGAACTCTTCAATCTACTCCTGTGAAAGAACCTGGATATATGATTGGTGTCGATCTTATGGGTCCGTTTCCGAAGAGCACGAAACTGAACGAGTATCTGCTGGTCACTGTGGATTATTGTAGCAAGTGGGTCGAGGTATTCCCTTTGCGATCAGCTAAAACGCCTTTGATAACTAACATTCTCATTAAGGATATCTTTACCCGATGGGGGGTACCTACTTATTTGGTGTCGGACCGAGGACCTCAGTTTACATCACAACTTCTGAACGCTACCTGTCGACAATGGGGTGCAATTCAAAAACTCACCACTGCGTACCATCCGCAGACTAATTTGACAGAAAGGGTGAACAGAACTCTCAAGACCATGATTGCATCATATGTCAAGGATAATCATCGGAATTGGGATCAGTAGATCCATGAGTTCAGGTTTGCAATCAATTCATCTTGGCAGGAGAGTACAGACTATACTCCAGCAGAAATTGCTCTAGGACGTAAGTTGAAAGGACCCCTTGAACTATTCCAGTATCGCTCTCCTGATCCTGACCAATCTGCGTATGAAGTTATTGAGCGCCAGCAGTCACTTCTGGAAAAAGTGAAAGGGAATGTTGCAAAAGCCCAAAGCAAACAACGGAAGTACTACAACCGAAAGAGACGGCAAGAGACCTTCCGAGAAGGGGAATTGATTTGGGTTCGTACTCATCCGTTGTCTCGTGCAGGGGATGCTTTTACAGCCAAGCTAGCTCCTAAGTGGCAAGGGCCTGCCAAAATTTTAAAGCAGCTGAATAATGTAAATTACAAAGTTGAGATGTCCGCCGATCCCAAGCAGGTCGAGACCTACCATGTAGAAAATTTAAAAGGTTCTACGGCCAGGTCAGGCCTTCTTCTGAGAGGGGGGGTGTGTAACAGATCTGGTAAACTGTTACCTGTTTTTGTATTTTAAGTGTAATTTTACTCCCGATCATGAGAGGGTGCAAGGGAGTTGGTATCAAAGGAAGTTTCTCTAGATCAGAGAATAAGAGGAGTGGGAAGTGTGAATGAGGGCACTTGTGAGCTGAGAGTGTTTGCTCTCTTTATGCTTTTTCAAACCCTTGTTGAGGAACTTTTGGGTTCAACATCTCAACGTGAGTTGCTTTATTGTTTCTGTAGATTTATCAGAGGTTTCTAGTGGAAAATGTATTTTGTTTACTGAGCCTCATGTTGTATTGTTTGGTTTGTTTTGCTTAGAGGGTTTCTTTTATCCGCTTAATGTTGAGGGCATCTCAACTGGTTATTGTCGCTGATGTACCATTCACCTGGACTTTGGAATTTCCTTTGAACTACTTTAAAGCTGCGGATGATCTTGGACTTTAGCCTTTCATCAGCCTTTTCATCATTCTCCAATGATGTGATGAACCAAGGACATTGATGGTAACTCGGGTCTGCAACGCTGGTTGGACATTTAAAAAGGTTTTTGCCACTCAGTACGAATGGACTGTTTACATTATTGCTTATGGTTCAGATGTTGTGATGTTCAATGTTGAAGTTGTATGCTCTTCTTGAAAAATATAATGTGATGTTTGATGGTGATTGATCCCCCTTCTTTTCTTTATGTAAGGTTCAGTACAGGTAACTGTTACAAGTTAATAGAAGGAATGTAGGCCTATTTTACTGTGTGACGATAAATTATTTCCAAATGAAACTAGTGAATAATTCACTCTTCAATGATTTGCAATTGTGTGGGAAACGCACGTGAAACAATAACGAACGTTCACAAAATGACTCGTAGAAAACGCTCTTAAGCACTAAGAATAATCGTTATCGGGAAACACAGCCCAGAATGTTATGTAAAGAGATCAAAATGAAGGTGAAAATAACGAATATAAACGAATAATATGGAAAAAAAGAGGATAAGTTAAAGGACAAGACTGTGTGGGATGCATGAAATGTTTCTTGTAGGGCTATTTAATTTGAAGTACATGTAATATTTATTCATGATACACTTGTGAATGCTGTCTAAATCGTGCACAGACAGCATTGGCATATTCAGCATCGCCTATATAATTATTTAATATTGTATTAATTTCTATAACAATTAATATAATAATTTCTTAACTCTAAATAAAATATTAATAAATCTACCTCTGATAATCCTGGGTTACTATGGTCACGTAGGTTTGTTTATGCATTAAACTCGTGTTTATGCCACTGCTGTAAGTTCCTCGAACCAGCATTTATTTATGGCATCAATTAAGTCAGACTTTGTAGTTGGTTTTGCTACTTTTCGAATATAATCTATCAGAGCATTCCACACCATTTCAATGGGATTCATGTCGCGGGATTCGGCGGGGGTCTTAACCCAGTTTATACCCTGTTCAATGAGTCTGCCTACAGCAGTGAGCTTTGGGTCATTGTCCTGGAAAAAAACGGTGAAGTGCTCCGATGTTTTCCCTAATGTATGGGGCAGCAGTTTCTGTTACAATAGCATTTTCAAAGAAAGACCGGTCCATTATGCCTTCGAAGATTGCAATCGGTCCCGGACCCAGTCTGGATATTGCTCCCCAAACATGAACTTTTAGCGGGTGCTTTGGCTTTGGTTTAGACACGTGTCTCCCACTCCTACGAAATGACATGGCGGGCAAAGAGTCTCAATAATATGTTGATTGCAAGGCAACAGACAGCATTCACCCCCATCCCCATTCGGCTATTCATAAACATTTTGCTCTTTATACTGCCGCTGATGGCCTCATTAACTGCTACTTTTAAGATAACCGAGAAAAAAAAAAACACTTCCCTCCGGTTTCACAGACCATACTTAAGCCTAGTTCCAGGTTAAAATGATCGGAGCTGTTTAAACTGGAGAGGAATAAAAAAACTTATACTGACTGATCTTTAAACTTTTGTGTCGAAATTGACACGGCTCATGGCTAGTGTTTGCATATTTCTTTCTATTGTGCAACCAGATTAGTGTTATATACTGTGCTGATAGTTCTGATAATTTTTTAAATCGGACAATGCAACTTACTACCTTATTAACTTTAAGTTCAAAGTAGCGTAAAATAGCTGGATCTGCCAGCCCAGTGGAGGATGCGTCTGTCCCTCACTTTCAACTTTCTCAACTCCTGTTTACTCCACCGGCATCTAACAGCATTTTCACACCAGTGATACTAAATATTCTTGCAAACTGTCTAAATTGTCTAATTGTCGGGAACTGCCAAAAATTGATGTGGAAGGCTTAGCGCCTGACACCCCCCATGATTCATGTCACCTTGGCCTCGGTGTAGCTTTTATATGTAAATGATTACTGGAGCTGTACAAATGCAAACCAGGGGAAGGGGGGTGGCTTGAGACTCTCTGATCTAGAGTTGGCTTACTTTCTTTGTCTTACACCGTGTCCCAACTACACATAACACCGCGACATGCAATAAAATAATATTTTTTAAACAGATATCATTTAATCCTGATATCTTAGTCCTTAGCACTTGTGATACTTTACAACTGTATTCGTTGTCAGTCATATAATAAAAGCTTTATTGTTTTGTTTAAAATGAGCCTTCTGTTTATTTGTCTACATTATTTTCAATATTAGGATATAATACTAGGGTAGGCTATAGTACTTACATGGACATAAGGCCAAATCTAAATGGTTTCCTTTCCTTCAATTTAAAAAAAAAAAAAAAAAAAAAAAACTGCATGGGCAGTGCTCCATCATAATGTACAGCACAAAAAACGCAAAAAGAAATCTAAAGAAAACGTGAGCTGGCCTCGCCGCCAGAGGAACGTGAGCTGGCCTCGCCGCCAGAGGAACGTGAGCTGGCCTCGCCGCTAGAGGAACTTCAGCGGTCACCGCCGCGTCCGGAACAGAGAGCGCGGTCACCGGCGAGTCAGGAACAGAGATAGCGGTCACCGCCGCATCCGGAACAGAGAGCGCGGCCACCGCCGCGTCCGGAACAGAAAAAGCGGTCACCGCCGCCTCGGGAACAGCGAGAGCGGTCACCGCCGCCTCGGGAACAGCGAGAGCGGTCACCGCCGCCTCAGGAACAGCGAGAGCGGTCACCGCCGCCTCAGGAACAGCGAGAGCGGTCACCGCCGCCTCAGGAACAGCGAGAGCGGTCACTGCCGCCTCGGGAACAGCGAGAGCGGTCACCGCCGCATCAGGAACAGCGAGAGCGGTCACCGCCGCATCAGGAACAGCGAGAGCGGTCACCGCTGCCTCAGGAACAGCGAGAGCGGTCACCGCCGCCTCAGGAACAGCGAGAGCGGTCACCGCCGCGTCCAGAACAGGACGCGCAGCCGCCTCAGCGTCAAGGAACAGGGATAGCGGTCGCCGCCGCCCCGGGAACCGCCGCCAGACGAGCGTCCTCCACTGCCCAACGAGCGTAGATGGCCGCCATCCACTCGGGCACAGCCGCCTCGACGACCGCTGCGTCCGGAACCGAGACAGCGGATGCTGCCGCCTCCGCCGTCCAACGAGCGCAGATGGTCGCCGCCCACTCGGGCACAGTAACAGTCTCCTTGAAAAAAAAATTCCCCGCTGGACCCATAGGTGAGGTCTGCATTCTGTCACGGTTCAAACAAGGGAGGTCAGGGTCCAAATGCAGGGAAGTATTTTTAATTAATAAAACAATAAACAAACAAACAAAAAGCCACACGGTAGAACATAAACATAAACTCAAATACTAAATAACAAAACCAGAGCCAGGATACAGGAACGTAGAGCAGACGGAGAGTTGACAGAAGACATAAGACAATGCAGACCTGAAAACGGAATGAAGTGTGAGTGTTCTTATACAGAGTCCAGATAGTGAACAGCTGTGTGTGAATCAGTGGTAATGACAAAACAGACGTGATGAATCAGAGTGCAGTGCAAACAGCGACCTCAGGTGGCTGAGGGAAAACCCACAGCCCCGATCATGACAATATATTTGCATTGATTTATATCCAGCTGGTCATATTCTTAGCTAGCAAAATTGCAGATTTAAAGACTTGATGTGAGAAAGCAAACCGTGTTCATTCAGCCGACAGAATCCTGCTGCGCCACAGCACGCCATTCATAGTTTTACATTAGGCTACATATCTGTCACAAATTGTTGTTAATGTTTATAAAGGCTTGACCCTGGGCTGGAAGATTGAGCATTGTGCATTTAAGTGATAAATTCGTATTTCTGTAGCTCTAATAAAGTCTGTATGCTTCATATAGAGCTATAATTTATGTTTTAGCCTTTTCTTCAGTCTGCGGAAGCATGTCGGGTTGCATCTTGTTACACACTTTGTTTCACAATGCAATCTTCCTTGTTCTTACTTGATTTTAATAACTGATCAACAAAAACATATTAAAAATTAAGATAAAAATTATACTAAACGAAAGTCGTTTTAGAAAGGATTTTCCACAAATAAAAAGGTGGAAGTGGTCAAAAATTGTGTCTGACCCTCTCCAATTCTCCCGGCATATTGCCGTCAAATTCATACCACGTCCTTTATGACATTTACAAATTACACAAACTTTTTTCGTAATTAACAGATTAAACTGAAACAAAACACAAACAAATAATATTTAAACAAATGTAAAACAGATAACACATTTTCTTAAATGACTACAACAATATGGAACGCACTTTCACTTTCCGTTTGATCTGTTGTTTATACTAATTGTCACCGGGGCGGCGGACTCGATCGAATCGAATGACCAGCCGCCCCTGTCTTTAACGCACCAACCACCGCGAGGAGCCGACACCACAGGCCCGCAACAGTTAGACGAAGCAGACAAAAGAAACGATTTTCCAAGAAATAACGATCTTTATTGAACACTTTTTATCAATGAACTCAGACGTAATGAACTTCAACGTTTTCCAGATCTTCTTCCCACTACAGATAGATGACTTCGTCAGTGCACAGTAATGGAACAGTAATCCAACAGCTTACTTCACCAACAATGCTGCATACTTCAGGACTCAGACGGTAGGTAAGTAGAAAGGTAAGATTCCTTTTCAGTACAGGATACTTCCGTTGGTGCACAATAGGGAGGCAGTGGTTGACGAGCTTACTTCACCAGCAGTGCTGCATACTTCGGGACTCAGACAGTAAATAGGAAGGTAAGGATTCTTCTCAGTACAGGATACTTTCGTCTGAGCATAATAGAGAGACAGTAGTTTAAAAGCTTACTTCACCAGCAATCCTGCATACTTCCTCAACTTAGACATTAAGCAGGAAGGTAAGGATTCCTCTCAGTACAGGATACTTCCGTCGTACTCCACCAGCAATGCTGCATACTTCCTAACTTAGACATTAAGCAAGAAGGTAAGGATTCCTCTCAGTACAGGGTACTTTCGTCAGTGCACAATAGGGAGACAGTAGTTTAAAAGCTTACTTCACCAGCAATGCTGCATACTTCCTAACTTAGGCATTAAGCAAGAAGGTAAGGATTCCTCTCAGTACAGGATACTTCCGTCGGTGCACAATAGGGAGACAGTAGTTTAAAAGCTTACTCCACCAGCAATGCTGCATACTTCCTAACTTAGACATTAAGCAAGAAGGTAAGGATTCCTCTCAGTACAGGATACTTCCGTCGGTGCACAATAGGGAGACAGTAGTTTAAAAGCTTACTCCACCAGCAATGCTGCATACTTCCTAACTTAGACATTAAGCAAGAAGGTAAGGATTCCTCTCAGTACAGGGTACTTTCGTCGGTGCACAATAGGGAGTCAGTAGTTTAAAAGCTTACTTCACCAGCAATGCTGCATACTTCCTAACTTAGACATTAAGCAAGAAGGTAAGGATTCCTCTCAGTACAGGATACTTCCGTCGGTGCACAATAGGGAGTCAGTCGTTTAAAAGCTTACTTCACAGCGCTGCTGAATACTTCCTAACTTAGGCATTAAGCAAGAAGGTAAGGATTCCTCTCAGTACAGGGTACTTTCGTCGGTTCACAATAGGGAGTCAGTAGTTTAAAAGCTTACTTCCCAGCTATGCTGCATACTTCCAGGGCTCAGGCAGAGAAGAGGTTAATTGTATTTCATCAATATTGCTGTATACTCACAGGGCTCAGGCAGAGAAGGGGTTAATAATATTTCACCAGCGTAGCTGTACACTCACAGGGCTCAGGCAGTGAAGAGGTTAATAATATTTCATCAGTATTGTTGTATACTCACAAGGCTCAGGCAGACGAGAGGTTAATAATATTTCTTCCAGCGTAGCTGTGGACTTACAGGGCTCAGGCAGAGAAGAGGTTAATATTATTTCACCAGCATAGCTGTACACTCACAGGGCTCAGGCAGTGAAGAGGTTATCTGTACTTCATCAGTATTGCTGTATACTCACAGGGCTCAAGCAGACGAGAGGTTAATAATATTTCTTCCAGCGTAGCTGTGGACTTACAGGGCTCAGGCAGAGAAGAGGTTAATATTATTTCACCAGCGTAGCTGTATACTCACAAGGCTCAGGCAGTGAAGAGGTTAATAGTATTTCTTTCCATAAACGTGTAAGCAGGGGTTGGGCCACTTCTCAGCAAAGACACACCACACTCGTGTTCACTTCAAATCCACAGCAATGAATCCATGTATATCAATGAGACAAAAGCACTGCAATTCACTCACACAATAGGGCTGATCCGAGCCTCAATCCATCCGTTCCACTCACGTTGGGGATATTCAGTTCTCGATTCCTCTTCAGCACACTCTGAAACACATAGCTTCCCCACCAGTAAGATCTACATTCACTGTATCTTCTTCAAGCTTTCTGAATGTAGGAAAGATGGAATCCATTCACTTAACTTTCTCTCTCTCTTCCCAGCCGAGATCCAATCAATAAGTTCATCCAGTAGAGGTTTATGGACGATTTCCACTCCCGACGAATTTCCACAAACAAACTTGTCTCTGGAGCTGCCCTGGCACAACCAACTTCTCTCCCCGAAAGCAAACCCTCCCCCCAGGAAAACACCCGTCAGGAAACTCTCCCAGAAAACTCTCCCAGAAAACTCTCCCCAAGAACTCTCCCCGAAAAACTCTCTAGAAGCTTCTCTGAATGGTCCTTTTATGTGTGTCTCATGAAGCACACACACCTGCCGTGTGTTAGCGCTAATCAGGCCGGCCAATGTTTCTCCCACACCCGGAGTTAGAGTGAGATGTGTCGCACCCAAATCATTCCCTCTGGAAACTCGTACCTTGTCAGAAAAAAAAAGGTTCCGCTCGCTGAGCGTTTTTGTCACCCGTGACATAATCTTTGCTGCTTTTTTGATTATTCTTGAAGTAAAACATTTGCCCGTTTGGTGATTAAATAAACTGTTTTAGATTTCTGCTTGAACTACAGGACGCATCCTGTGTGTGAGAGAGAGATACCTGCGAGTTGTCCGCGCAACGCAGCGCTGCACTTTTGCCCGGTTTGCATCCAATGCATCGCAATCCTCTCCTCAAGGAGCTTGTGTTTTTACCCGCATGTGGTACGCGTGAGCGCCTGAAACGCGACTGGCTTCAGTGCTCAGAATTTGCACATGGGCATTGCTTGACAGTGCGTACTTCCACCCGCAGTGTTTTACTTTACACATGCCTTCATTTCTGCCGTTTGTAATGCAGTACTATTAGATGCACAAAACTAGCGCACTGACAGACTTTCACTTGCTCTTTGTGTTTGTTCGTCCTAAAAAGCTCGATTGCGGATGCGGTTAAATGCACTTGCATTTTCGAATACTTTTATACGAAACTGATGTACACACAGTCAGTTATGTTTTCAGAGCAGGACATCTGATGTATCGAAATAGATCTGTGCATTCGTTTGAATGCAGCCTGTTACAGCAGCCACTGTCAATAATCTCATCAGTAATAACCCAGCAAACACAACAACGTTGTAAAAACGTTTTTTTCACGTTGTGAAAAGGTTGTGAAAACGTTTTTTTCCGACGTATTTAATACGACAAATGTCGGGTTTTTTTAAACGTTATAATTAAGTTTTTTTTACAACATTGTAAAAACGTTTTTATAACGTTTTTATCACGTCTGTATGTCTCTTTCGAACGTTTTAAAAACGTACTTACCACGTCCAAACTGGTACTTAAAATGCCATATTAAATCTGAATATTGATCTTAATACCAGCACTTTTTTACATTTCATCTTACTTGTAACGTTGCTGACATCGTAGATTTTATAATCCTATTAAGATATGTAGGCCTAATAACTGATACTACACACAAATTTTGTCACTCATCATATTTATTCACAAAATATAAAGATATGACACCTAAACAAGACAAATGCATAAACATATAACAAAATGGTTTCAAATAAAGTACAACATTTGAAAATTATGTAATGCCTGGCAAATTTGAATATGAGCACATTTACAAAGTTAAAAAAATCTCAGGGCATATATATTTTTAACAGAAAAAAGCAGAATTGTTTTTGCAAAATGTAAAGTATTTAATTTCAACTAGTTACAAATTATTTTATAGCAGTTATAATAATCACTCATATTGCAATCTTATTAATCGTTTGCACCAAAACTATTGCTTATATTTTTAGGTATCTTTTAACACAGATTACAGGTATATGACATCGAATTTAGAACGTGTTTAATTCCTTACCTTAATGATGAATTTGACCTCATTTATGGAGGTGGTAGCACATTCCGCTGGCTGATTGAACCTGTCAGGATGCGCTACCCCTCTATCAGAGCAGCTTCATTCAACCGAAACAGAACAAGTTCAACTGTTGCTTGCAGTAGTCAGATTCTAGTTACTCTCTAAAGCTAAGCAGGCCAGAGCCTGGTCTGTGCATGGATGGGGGACACTTTGATTTAAACTATCTTCCTGCATGAGATAGTTTTAGTCCTGCCAGCAGGGGTTGCTCATTCCCTGATATGTACTTTAGGTTCCAAAAGTCCAAATATACAAAAATGACTTCTGCGCTGTAAGGCTTTTGATGAAGCATTAAATCGCCCCATGTAAAAATGAGTGTCCTTCGGATGAGGCATTAAACAGGCCTCCTGACTTTCTGTGGTCATTAATTCCCTACATTAATGATGATTTTGACCTCATTTATGGAGGTGGTAGCGCAATCTGCCGGCCTTATAGAGTCTGGCAGGTTGCGCTACCTTTGTGAAAAACTAGTCCCACCAGCAGGGGGTGCTCTTTCCCTGACATGTACCTATGGGATCAAACGTCCTAATACAACGAGGCAGATTCCAGGCTGTGGAAAGGAGCAAATGTTATTCTGAAACCTTAATCCGGCACCTGTAAAAAGGAGCATCCTTCGCATGAGGCATTAAACTGGCCTCCTGACTCTCTGTGGTCATTAATTCCCTACCTTAATGATGAATTTGACCTCATTTATGGAGGTGGTAGCACATTCCGCTGGCTGATTGAACCTGTCAGGATGCGCTACCCCTCTATCAGAGCAGCTTCATTCAACCAAAACAGAACAAGTTCAACTGTTGCTTGCAGTAGTCAGATTCTGGTTACTCTCTAAAGCTAAGCAGGCCAGAGCCTGGTCTGTGCATGGATGGGGGACACTTTGTGGTAAACTATCTTCCTGCATGAGATAGTTTTAGTCCAGCCAGCAGGGGTTGCTCATTCCCTGATATGTACTTCAGGTTCCAAAAGTCCAAATATACAAAAATGACTTCTGCAGTGTAAGGCTTTTGATGAAGCATTAAATCGCCCCATGTAAAAATGAGTGTCCTTCAGATGAGGCATTAAACAGGCCTCCTGACTTTCTGTGGTCATTAATTCCCTACCTTAATGATGAATTTGACCTCATTTATGGAGGTGGTAGTGCAATCTGCCAGCCTTATAGAGCCTGGCAGGTTGCGCTACCTTTGTGAAAAACTAGTCCCACCAGCAGGGGGTGCTCTTTCCCTGACATGTACCTATGGGATCAAACGTCGCAATACAACGAGGCAGATTCCAGGCTGAGAAAAGGAGCAAATGTTTTTCTGAAACCTTAATCCGGCCCCAGTAAAAAGGAGTGTCCTTCGCAAGAGGCATTAAACTAGCCTCCTGACTTTCTGTGGTCATTAATTCCCTAACGTAATGATGAATTTGACCGCATTTATGGATGTGGTAGCACATTCCGCTTGCCTGATTGCACCTGTCAGGATACGCTACCCCTCTATCAGAGCAGCTTCATTCAACCACAAAGTCAAAAGTTCAATTGTTGTTTGCAGTAGTCAGATTATGGTTAATCTCCAAAGCTAAACAGGGCCAATTCTGTTCTGTACATGGTTGGGAGACCCTTTGTGGAAAACTAGCTTCCTGCGGGAGATAGTTTTAGTCCAGCCAGCAGGGGTTGCTCATTCCCTGATATGTACTTTAGGTTCCAAAAGTCCAAATATACAAAAATGACTTCTGCAGTGTAAGGCTTTTGATGAAGCACTAAATCGCCCCATGTTAAAATGAGTGTCCTTCGGATGAGGCATTAAACAGGCCTCCTGACTTTCTGTGGTCATTAATTCCCTACCTTAATGATGAATTTGACCTCATTTATGGAGGTGGTAGCGCAATCTGCTGGCCTTATAGAGCCTGGCAGGTTGCGCTACCTTTGTGAAAAACTAGTCCCACCAGCAGGGGGTGCTCTTTCCCTGACATGTACCTATGGGATCAAACGTCCTAATACAACGAGGCAGATTCCAGGCTGTGGAAAGGAGCAAATGTTTTTCTGAAACCTTAATCCGGCACCTGTAAAAAGGAGCATCCTTCGCATGAGGCATTAAACTGGCCTCCTGACTTTCTGTGGTCATTAATTCCCTACCTTAATGATGAATTTGACCTCATTTATGGAGGTGGTAGCACATTCCGCTGGCCTGATTGAACCTGTCAGGATGCGCTACCCCTCTATCAGAGCAGCTTCATTCAACCGAAACAAAACAAGTTCAACTGTTGCTTGCAGTAGTCAGATTCTGGTTACTCTCTAAAGCTAAGCAGGCCCGAGCCTGCTCTGTGCATGGATGGGGGACACTTTGTGAAAATCTAGCTTCCTGCGGGAGATAGTTTTAGTCCAGCCAGCAGGGGTTGCTCATTCCATGATATGTACTTTAGGTTCCAAAAGTCCAAATATACAAAAATGACTTCTGCAGTGTAAGGCTTTTGATGAAGCATTAAATCGCCCCATGTAAAAATGAGTGTCCTTCAGATGAGGCATTAAACAGGCCTCCTGACTTTCTGTGGTCATTAATTCCCTACCTTAATGATGAATTTGACCTCATTTATGGAGGTGGTAGTGCAATCTGCCAGCCTTATAGAGCCTGGCAGGTTGCGCTACCTTTGTGAAAAACTAGTCCCACCAGCAGGGGGTGCTCTTTCCCTGACATGTACCTATGGGATCAAACGTCCTAATACAACGAGGCAGATTCCAGGCTGAGAAAAGGAGCAAATGTTTTTCTGAAACCTTAATCCGGCCCCAGTAAAAAGGAGTGTCCTTCGCAAGAGGCATTAAACTAGCCTCCTGACTTTCTGTGGTCATTAATTCCCTAACGTAATGATGAATTTGACCGCATTTATGGATGTGGTAGCACATTCCGCTTGCCTGATTGCACCTGTCAGGATACGCTACCCCTCTATCAGAGCAGCTTCATTCAACCACAAAGTAAAAAGTTCAATTGTTGTTTGCAGTAGTCAGATTATGGTTAATCTCCAAAGCTAAACAGGGCCAATTCTGTTCTGTACATGGATGGGAGACCCTTTGTGGAAAACTAGCTTCCTGCGGGAGATAGTTTTAGTCCAGCCAGCAGGGGTTGCTCATTCCCTGATATGTACTTTAGGTTCCAAAAGTCCAAATATACAAAAATGACTTCTGCAGTGTAAGGCTTTTGATGAAGCACTAAATCGCCCCATGTTAAAATGAGTGTCCTTCGGATGAGGCATTAAACAGGCCTCCTGACTTTCTGTGGTCATTAATTCCCTACCTTAATGATGAATTTGACCTCATTTATGGAGGTGGTAGCGCAATCTGCTGGCCTTATAGAGCCTGGCAGGTTGCGCTACCTTTGTGAAAAACTAGTCCCACCAGCAGGGGGTGCTCTTTCCCTGACATGTACCTATGGGATCAAACGTCCTAATACAACGAGGCAGATTCCAGGCTGTGGAAAGGAGCAAATGTTTTTCTGAAACCTTAATCCGGCACCTGTAAAAAGGAGCATCCTTCGCATGAGGCATTAAACTGGCCTCCTGACTTTCTGTGGTCATTAATTCCCTACCTTAATGCTGAATTTGACCTCATTTATGGAGGTGGTAGCACATTCCGCTGGCCTGATTGAACCTGTCAGGATGCGCTACCCCTCTATCAGAGCAGCTTCATTCAACCAAAACAGAACAAGTTCAACTGTTGCTTGCAGTAGTCAGATTCTGGTTACTCTCTAAAGCTAAGCAGGCCAGAGCCTGGTCTGTGCATGGATGGGGGACACTTTGTGGTAAACTATCTTCCTGCATGAGATAGTTTTAGTCCAGCCAGCAGGGGTTGCTCATTCCCTGATATGTACTTCAGGTTCCAAAAGTCCAAATATACAAAAATGACTTCTGCAGTGTAAGGCTTTTGATGAAGCATTAAATCGCCCCATGTAAAAATGAGTGTCCTTCAGATGAGGCATTAAACAGGCCTCCTGACTTTCTGTGGTCATTAATTCCCTACCTTAATGATGAATTTGACCTCATTTATGGAGGTGGTAGTGCAATCTGCCAGCCTTATAGAGCCTGGCAGGTTGCGCTACCTTTGTGAAAAACTAGTCCCACCAGCAGGGGGTGCTCTTTCCCTGACATGTACCTATGGGATCAAACGTCGCAATACAACGAGGCAGATTCCAGGCTGAGAAAAGGAGCAAATGTTTTTCTGAAACCTTAATCCGGCCCCAGTAAAAAGGAGTGTCCTTCGCAAGAGGCATTAAACTAGCCTCCTGACTTTCTGTGGTCATTAATTCCCTAACGTAATGATGAATTTGACCGCATTTATGGATGTGGTAGCACATTCCGCTTGCCTGATTGCACCTGTCAGGATACGCTACCCCTCTATCAGAGCAGCTTCATTCAACCACAAAGTAAAAAGTTCAATTGTTGTTTGCAGTAGTCAGATTATGGTTAATCTCCAAAGCTAAACAGGGCCAATTCTGTTCTGTACATGGATGGGAGACCCTTTGTGGAAAACTAGCTTCCTGCGGGAGATAGTTTTAGTCCAGCCAGCAGGGGTTGCTCATTCCCTGATATGTACTTTAGGTTCCAAAAGTCCAAATATACAAAAATGACTTCTGCAGTGTAAGGCTTTTGATGAAGCACTAAATCGCCCCATGTTAAAATGAGTGTCCTTCGGATGAGGCATTAAACAGGCCTCCTGACTTTCTGTGGTCATTAATTCCCTACCTTAATGATGAATTTGACCTCATTTATGGAGGTGGTAGCGCAATCTGCTGGCCTTATAGAGCCTGGCAGGTTGCGCTACCTTTGTGAAAAACTAGTCCCACCAGCAGGGGGTGCTCTTTCCCTGACATGTACCTATGGGATCAAACGTCCTAATACAACGAGGCAGATTCCAGGCTGTGGAAAGGAGCAAATGTTTTTCTGAAACCTTAATCCGGCACCTGTAAAAAGGAGCATCCTTCGCATGAGGCATTAAACTGGCCTCCTGACTTTCTGTGGTCATTAATTCCCTACCTTAATGCTGAATTTGACCTCATTTATGGAGGTGGTAGCACATTCCGCTGGCCTGATTGAACCTGTCAGGATGCGCTACCCCTCTATCAGAGCAGCTTCATTCAACCGAAACAGAACAAGTTCAACTGTTGCTTGCAGTAGTCAGATTCTGGTTACTCTCTAAAGCTAAGCAGGCCCGAGCCTGCTCTGTGCATGGATGGGGGACACTTTGTGAAAATCTAGCTTCCTGCGGGAGATAGTTTTAGTCCAGCCAGCAGGGGTTGCTCATTCCATGATATGTACTTTAGGTTCCAAAAGTCCAAATATACAAAAATGACTTCTGCAGTGTAAGGCTTTTGATGAAGCATTAAATCGCCCCATGTAAAAATGAGTGTCCTTCGGATGAGGCATTAAACAGGCCTCCTGACTTTCTGTGGTCATTAATTCCCTACCTTAATGATGAATTTGACCTCATTCATGGAGGTGGTAGCGTAATCTGCCGGCCTTATATAGCCTGGCAGGTTGCGCTACCTTTGTGAAAAACTAGTCAAACCAGCAGGGGGTGCTCTTTCCCTGACATGTACCTATGGGATCAAACGTCCTAATACAACGAGGCAGATTCCAGGCTGTGGAAAGGAGCAAATGTTTTTCTGAAACCTTAATCCGGCACCTGTAAAAAGGAGCGTCCTTCGCATGAGGCATTAAACTGGCCTCCTGACTTTCTGTGGTCATTAATTCCCTACCTTAATGATGAATTTGACCTCATGTATGGAGGTGGTAATGCATTCAGCCGGCCTTATAGAGCTTGGCAGGTTGCGCTTCCTTTGTGAAAAACTAGTCTGGCCAGCAGGGGGGGCTCTTTCCCTGAAATGTACCTATTGGATCAAACATCCTAATACCACGAGGCAGATTCCAGGCCGTGAAAAGGAGCAAATGTTTTTATGAAACCTTAATCCGGCCCCAGTAAAAAGGAGTGTCCTTCACAAGAGGCATTAAACTGGCCTCCTGACTTTCTGTGGTCATTAATTCCCAACCTTAATGATGAATTTGACCTCATTTATGGAGGTGGTAGCACATTCCGCTGGCCTGATTGAACCTGTCAGGATGCGCTACCCCTCTATCAGAGCAGCTTCATTCAACCGAAACAGAACGAGTTCAACTGTTACTTGCCGTAGTCAGATTCTGGTTCTGGAGATAGTTTTAGTCCAGCCAGCAGGGGTTGCTCATTCCCTGATATGTACTTTAGGTTCCAAAAGTCCAAATATACAAAAATGACTTCTGCAGTGTAAAGCTTTTGATGAAGCATTAAATCGCCCCATGTAAAAATGAGTGTCCTTCGGATGAGGCATTAAACAGGCCTCCTGACTTTCTGTGGTCATTAATTCCCTACCTTAATGATGAATTTGACCTCATTTATGGAGGTGGTAGTGCATTCCGCCGGCCTTAGAGATCTTGGCAGGTTGAGCTTCCGTTGTGAAAAACTAGACTGGCCAGCAGGGGGTGCTCTTTCCCTGACATGTACCTATGGGATCAAACGTCCTAATACAACGAGGCAGATTCCAGGCTGTGGAAAGGAGAAAATGTTTTTCTGAAACCTTAATCCGGCACCTGTAAAAAGGAGCGTCCTTCGCATGAGGCATTAAACTAGCCTCCTGACTTTCTGTGGTCATTAATTCCCTACCTTAATGCTGAATTTGACCTCATTTATGGAGGTGGTAGCACATTCCGCTGGCCTGATTGAACCTGTCAGGATGCGCTACCCCTCTATCAGAGCAGCTTCATTCAACTGTAACAGAACAAGTTTAACTGTTGCTTGCATTAGTCAGATTCTGGTTACTCTTTAAAGCTAAGCAGGCCCGAGCCTGCTCTGTGCATGGATGGGGGACACTTTGTGAAAAACTAGCTTCCTGCGGGAGATAGTTTTAGTCCAGCCAGCAGGGGTTGCTCATTCCCTGATATGTACTTTAGGTTCCAAAAGTCCAAATATACAAAAATGACTTCTGCAGTGTAAGGCTTTTGATGAAGCACTAAATCGCCCCATGTTAAAATGAGTGTCCTTCGGATGAGGCATTAAACAGGCCTCCTGACTTTCTGTGGTCATTAATTCCCTACCTTAATGATGAATTTGACCTCATTTATGGAGGTGGTAGCGCAATCTGCTGGCCTTATAGAGCCTGGCAGGTTGCGCTACCTTTGTGAAAAACTAGTCCCACCAGCAGGGGGTGCTCTTTCCCTGACATGTACCTATGGGATCAAACGTCCTAATACAACGAGGCAGATTCCAGGCTGTGGAAAGGAGCAAATGTTTTTCTGAAACCTTAATCCGGCACCTGTAAAAAGGAGCATCCTTCGCATGAGGCATTAAACTGGCCTCCTGACTTTCTGTGGTCATTAATTCCCTACCTTAATGATGAATTTGACCTCATTTATGGAGGTGGTAGCACATTCCGCTGGCCTGATTGAACCTGTCAGGATGCGCTACCCCTCTATCAGAGCAGCTTCATTCAACCGAAACAGAACAAGTTCAACTGTTGCTTGCAGTAGTCAGATTCTGGTTACTCTCTAAAGCTAAGCAGGCCCGAGCCTGCTCTGTGCATGGATGGGTGACACTTTGTGAAAATCTAGCTTCCTGCGGGAGACAGTTTTAGTCCAGCCAGCAGGGGTTGCTCATTCCATGATATGTACTTTAGGTTCCAAAAGTCCAAATATACAAAAATGACTTCTGCAGTGTAAGGCTTTTGATGAAGCATTAAATCGCCCCATGTAAAAATGAGTGTCCTTCGGATGAGGCATTAAACAGGCCTCCTGACTTTCTGTGGTCATTAATTCCCTACCTTAATGATGAATTTGACCTCATTCATGGAGGTGGTAGCGTAATCTGCCGGCCTTATATAGCCTGGCAGGTTGCGCTACCTTTGTGAAAAACTAGTCAAACCAGCAGGGGGTGCTCTTTCCCTGACATGTACCTATGGGATCAAACGTCCTAATACAACGAGGCAGATTCCAGGCTGAGAAAAGGAGCAAATGTTTTTCTGAAACCTTAATCCGGCCCCAGTAAAAAGGAGTGTCCTTCGCAAGAGGCATTAAACTAGCCTCCTGACTTTCTGTGGTCATTAATTCCCTAACGTAATGATGAATTTGACCGCATTTATGGATGTGGTAGCACATTCCGCTTGCCTGATTGCACCTGTCAGGATACGCTACCCCTCTATCAGAGCAGCTTCATTCAACCACAAAGTCAAAAGTTCAATTGTTGTTTGCAGTAGTCAGATTATGGTTAATCTCCAAAGCTAAACAGGGCCAATTCTGTTCTGTACATGGATGGGAGACCCTTTGTGGAAAACTAGCTTCATGCGGGAGATAGTTTTAGTCCAGCCAGCAGGGGTTGCTCATTCCCTGATATGTACTTTAGGTTCCAAAAGTCCAAATATACAAAAATGACTTCTGCAGTGTAAGGCTTTTGATGAAGCACTAAATCGCCCCATGTTAAAATGAGTGTCCTTCGGATGAGGCATTAAACAGGCCTCCTGACTTTCTGTGGTCATTAATTCCCTACCTTAATGATGAATTTGACCTCATTTATGGAGGTGGTAGCGCAATCTGCTGGCCTTATAGAGCCTGGCAGGTTGCGCTACCTTTGTGAAAAACTAGTCCCACCAGCAGGGGGTGCTCTTTCCCTGACATGTACCTATGGGATCAAACGTCCTAATACAACGAGGCAGATTCCAGGCTGTGGAAAGGAGCAAATGTTTTTCTGAAACCTTAATCCGGCACCTGTAAAAAGGAGCATCCTTCGCATGAGGCATTAAACTGGCCTCCTGACTTTCTGTGGTCATTAATTCCCTACCTTAATGCTGAATTTGACCTCATTTATGGAGGTGGTAGCACATTCCGCTGGCCTGATTGAACCTGTCAGGATGCGCTACCCCTCTATCAGAGCAGCTTCATTCAACCGAAACAGAACAAGTTCAACTGTTGCTTGCAGTAGTCAGATTCTGGTTACTCTCTAAAGCTAAGCAGGCCCGAGCCTGCTCTGTGCATGGATGGGGGACACTTTGTGAAAATCTAGCTTCCTGCGGGAGATAGTTTTAGTCCAGCCAGCAGGGGTTGCTCATTCCATGATATGTACTTTAGGTTCCAAAAGTCCAAATATACAAAAATGACTTCTGCAGTGTAAGGCTTTTGATGAAGCATTAAATCGCCCCATGTAAAAATGAGTGTCCTTCGGATGAGGCATTAAACAGGCCTCCTGACTTTCTGTGGTCATTAATTCCCTACCTTAATGATGAATTTGACCTCATTCATGGAGGTGGTAGCGTAATCTGCCGGCCTTATATAGCCTGGCAGGTTGCGCTACCTTTGTGAAAAACTAGTCAAACCAGCAGGGGGTGCTCTTTCCCTGACATGTACCTATGGGATCAAACGTCCTAATACAACGAGGCAGATTCCAGGCTGTGGAAAGGAGCAAATGTTTTTCTGAAACCTTAATCCGGCACCTGTAAAAAGGAGCGTCCTTCGCATGAGGCATTAAACTGGCCTCCTGACTTTCTGTGGTCATTAATTCCCTACCTTAATGATGAATTTGACCTCATGTATGGAGGTGGTAATGCATTCAGCCGGCCTTATAGAGCTTGGCAGGTTGCGCTTCCTTTGTGAAAAACTAGTCTGGCCAGCAGGGGGGGCTCTTTCCCTGAAATGTACCCATTGGATCAAACATCCTAATACCACGAGGCAGATTCCAGGCCGTGAAAAGGAGCAAATGTTTTTATGAAACCTTAATCCGGCCCCAGTAAAAAGGAGTGTCCTTCACAAGAGGCATTAAACTGGCCTCCTGACTTTCTGTGGTCATTAATTCCCAACCTTAATGATGAATTTGACCTCATTTATGGAGGTGGTAGCACATTCCGCTGGCCTGATTGAACCTGTCAGGATGCGCTACCCCTCTATCAGAGCAGCTTCATTCAACCGAAACAGAACGAGTTCAACTGTTACTTGCCGTAGTCAGATTCTGGTTCTGGAGATAGTTTTAGTCCAGCCAGCAGGGGTTGCTCATTCCCTGATATGTACTTTAGGTTCCAAAAGTCCAAATATACAAAAATGACTTCTGCAGTGTAAAGCTTTTGATGAAGCATTAAATCGCCCCATGTAAAAATGAGTGTAATTCGGATGAGGCATTAAACAGGCCTCCTGACTTTCTGTGGTCATTAATTCCCTACCTTAATGATGAATTTGACCTCATTTATGGAGGTGGTAGTGCATTCCGCCGGCCTTAGAGATCTTGGCAGGTTGAGCTTCCGTTGTGAAAAACTAGACTGGCCAGCAGGGGGTGCTCTTTCCCTGACATGTACCTATGGGATCAAACGTCCTAATACAACGAGGCAGATTCCAGGCTGTGGAAAGGAGAAAATGTTTTTCTGAAACCTTAATCCGGCACCTGTAAAAAGGAGCGTCCTTCGCATGAGGCATTAAACTAGCCTCCTGACTTTCTGTGGTCATTAATTCCCTACCTTAATGCTGAATTTGACCTCATTTATGGAGGTGGTAGCACATTCCGCTGGCCTGATTGAACCTGTCAGGATGCGCTACCCCTCTATCAGAGCAGCTTCATTCAACTGTAACAGAACAAGTTTAACTGTTGCTTGCATTAGTCAGATTCTGGTTACTCTTTAAAGCTAAGCAGGCCCGAGCCTGCTCTGTGCATGGATGGGGGACACTTTGTGAAAAACTAGCTTCCTGCGGGAGATAGTTTTAGTCCAGCCAGCAGGGGTTGCTCATTCCCTGATATGTACTTTAGGTTCCAAAAGTCCAAATATACAAAAATGACTTCTGCAGTGTAAGGCTTTTGATGAAGCACTAAATCGCCCCATGTTAAAATGAGTGTCCTTCGGATGAGGCATTAAACAGGCCTCCTGACTTTCTGTGGTCATTAATTCCCTACCTTAATGATGAATTTGACCTCATTTATGGAGGTGGTAGCGCAATCTGCTGGCCTTATAGAGCCTGGCAGGTTGCGCTACCTTTGTGAAAAACTAGTCCCACCAGCAGGGGGTGCTCTTTCCCTGACATGTACCTATGGGATCAAACGTCCTAATACAACGAGGCAGATTCCAGGCTGTGGAAAGGAGCAAATGTTTTTCTGAAACCTTAATCCGGCACCTGTAAAAAGGAGCATCCTTCGCATGAGGCATTAAACTGGCCTCCTGACTTTCTGTGGTCATTAATTCCCTACCTTAATGATGAATTTGACCTCATTTATGGAGGTGGTAGCACATTCCGCTGGCCTGATTGAACCTGTCAGGATGCGCTACCCCTCTATCAGAGCAGCTTCATTCAACCGAAACAGAACAAGTTCAACTGTTGCTTGCAGTAGTCAGATTCTGGTTACTCTCTAAAGCTAAGCAGGCCCGAGCCTGCTCTGTGCATGGATGGGTGACACTTTGTGAAAATCTAGCTTCCTGCGGGAGATAGTTTTAGTCCAGCCAGCAGGGGTTGCTCATTCCATGATATGTACTTTAGGTTCCAAAAGTCCAAATATACAAAAATGACTTCTGCAGTGTAAGGCTTTTGATGAAGCATTAAATCGCCCCATGTAAAAATGAGTGTCCTTCGGATGAGGCATTAAACAGGCCTCCTGACTTTCTGTGGTCATTAATTCCCTACCTTAATGATGAATTTGACCTCATTCATGGAGGTGGTAGCGTAATCTGCCGGCCTTATATAGCCTGGCAGGTTGCGCTACCTTTGTGAAAAACTAGTCAAACCAGCAGGGGGTGCTCTTTCCCTGACATGTACCTATGGGATCAAACGTCCTAATACAACGAGGCAGATTCCAGGCTGAGAAAAGGAGCAAATGTTTTTCTGAAACCTTAATCCGGCCCCAGTAAAAAGGAGTGTCCTTCGCAAGAGGCATTAAACTAGCCTCCTGACTTTCTGTGGTCATTAATTCCCTAACGTAATGATGAATTTGACCGCATTTATGGATGTGGTAGCACATTCCGCTTGCCTGATTGCACCTGTCAGGATACGCTACCCCTCTATCAGAGCAGCTTCATTCAACCACAAAGTCAAAAGTTCAATTGTTGTTTGCAGTAGTCAGATTATGGTTAATCTCCAAAGCTAAACAGGGCCAATTCTGTTCTGTACATGGATGGGAGACCCTTTGTGGAAAACTAGCTTCATGCGGGAGATAGTTTTAGTCCAGCCAGCAGGGGTTGCTCATTCCCTGATATGTACTTTAGGTTCCAAAAGTCCAAATATACAAAAATGACTTCTGCAGTGTAAGGCTTTTGATGAAGCACTAAATCGCCCCATGTTAAAATGAGTGTCCTTCGGATGAGGCATTAAACAGGCCTCCTGACTTTCTGTGGTCATTAATTCCCTACCTTAATGATGAATTTGACCTCATTTATGGAGGTGGTAGCGCAATCTGCTGGCCTTATAGAGCCTGGCAGGTTGCGCTACCTTTGTGAAAAACTAGTCCCACCAGCAGGGGGTGCTCTTTCCCTGACATGTACCTATGGGATCAAACGTCCTAATACAACGAGGCAGATTCCAGGCTGTGGAAAGGAGCAAATGTTTTTCTGAAACCTTAATCCGGCACCTGTAAAAAGGAGCATCCTTCGCATGAGGCATTAAACTGGCCTCCTGACTTTCTGTGGTCATTAATTCCCTACCTTAATGCTGAATTTGACCTCATTTATGGAGGTGGTAGCACATTCCGCTGGCCTGATTGAACCTGTCAGGATGCGCTACCCCTCTATCAGAGCAGCTTCATTCAACCGAAACAGAACAAGTTCAACTGTTGCTTGCAGTAGTCAGATTCTGGTAACTCTCTAAAGCTAAGCAGGCCCGAGCCTGCTCTGTGCATGGATGGGGGACACTTTGTGAAAATCTAGCTTCCTGCGGGAGATAGTTTTAGTCCAGCCAGCAGGGGTTGCTCATTCCATGATATGTACTTTAGGTTCCAAAAGTCCAAATATACAAAAATGACTTCTGCAGTGTAAGGCTTTTGATGAAGCATTAAATCGCCCCATGTAAAAATGAGTGTCCTTCGGATGAGGCATTAAACAGGCCTCCTGACTTTCTGTGGTCATTAATTCCCTACCTTAATGATGAATTTGACCTCATTCATGGAGGTGGTAGCGTAATCTGCCGGCCTTATATAGCCTGGCAGGTTGCGCTACCTTTGTGAAAAACTAGTCAAACCAGCAGGGGGTGCTCTTTCCCTGACATGTACCTATGGGATCAAACGTCCTAATACAACGAGGCAGATTCCAGGCTGTGGAAAGGAGCAAATGTTTTTCTGAAACCTTAATCCGGCACCTGTAAAAAGGAGCGTCCTTCGCATGAGGCATTAAACTGGCCTCCTGACTTTCTGTGGTCATTAATTCCCTACCTTAATGATGAATTTGACCTCATGTATGGAGGTGGTAATGCATTCAGCCGGCCTTATAGAGCTTGGCAGGTTGCGCTTCCTTTGTGAAAAACTAGTCTGGCCAGCAGGGGGGGGCTCTTTCCCTGAAATGTACCTATTGGATCAAACATCCTAATACCACGAGGCAGATTCCAGGCCGTGAAAAGGAGCAAATGTTTTTATGAAACCTTAATCCGGCCCCAGTAAAAAGGAGTGTCCTTCACAAGAGGCATTAAACTGGCCTCCTGACTTTCTGTGGTCATTAATTCCCAACCTTAATGATGAATTTGACCTCATTTATGGAGGTGGTAGCACATTCCGCTGGCCTGATTGAACCTGTCAGGATGCGCTACCCCTCTATCAGAGCAGCTTCATTCAACTGAAACAGAACGAGTTCAACTGTTACTTGCCGTAGTCAGATTCTGGTTCTGGAGATAGTTTTAGTCCAGCCAGCAGGGGTTGCTCATTCCCTGATATGTACTTTAGGTTCCAAAAGTCCAAATATACAAAAATGACTTCTGCAGTGTAAAGCTTTTGATGAAGCATTAAATCGCCCCATGTAAAAATGAGTGTCCTTCGGATGAGGCATTAAACAGGCCTCCTGACTTTCTGTGGTCATTAATTCCCTACCTTAATGATGAATTTGACCTCATATATGGAGGTGGTAGTGCATTCCGCCGGCCTTAGAGATCTTGGCAGGTTGCGCTTCCGTTGTGAAAAACTAGACTGGCCAGCAGGGGGTGCTCTTTCCCTGACATGTACCTATGGGATCAAACGTCCTAATACAACGAGGCAGATTCCAGGCTGTGGAAAGGAGAAAATGTTTTTCTGAAACCTTAATCCGGCACCTGTAAAAAGGAGCGTCCTTCGCATGAGGCATTAAACTAGCCTCCTGACTTTCTGTGGTCATTAATTCCCTACCTTAATGCTGAATTTGACCTCATTTATGGAGGTGGTAGCACATTCCGCTGGCCTGATTGAACCTGTCAGGATGCGCTACCCCTCTATCAGAGCAGCTTCATTCAACTGAAACAGAACAAGTTCAACTGTTGCTTGCATTAGTCAGATTCTGGTTACTCTCTAAAGCTAAGCAGGCCCGAGCCTGCTCTGTGCATGGATGGGGGACACTTTGTGAAAAACTAGCTTCCTGCGGGAGATAGTTTTAGTCCAGCCAGCAGGGGTTGCTCATTCCCTGATATGTACTTTAGGTTCCAAAAGTCCAAATATACAAAAATGACTTCTGCGCTGTAAGGCTTTTGATGAAGCATTAAATCGCCCCATGTAAAAATGAGTGTCCTTCGGATGAGGCATTAAACAGGCCTCCTGACTTTCTGTGGTCATTAATTCCCTACCTTAATGATGAATTTGACCTCATTTATGGAGGTGGTAGCGCAATCTGCTGGCCTTATAGAGCCTGGCAGGTTGCGCTACCTTTGTGAAAAACTAGTCAAACCAGCAGGGGGTGCTCTTTCCCTGACATGTACCTATGGGATCAAACGTCCTAATACAACGAGGCAGATTCCAGGCTGTGGAAAGGAGCAAATGTTTTTCTGAAACCTTAATCCGGCACCTGTAAAAAGGAGCGTCCTTCGCATGAGGCATTAAACTGGCCTCCTGACTTTCTGTGGTCATTAATTCCCTACCTTAATGATGAATTTGACCTCATGTATGGAGGTGGTAATGCATTCAGCCGGCCTTATAGAGCTTGGCAGGTTGCGCTTCCTTTGTGAAAAACTAGTCTGGCCAGCAGGGGGGGGCTCTTTCCCTGAAATGTACCTATTGGATCAAACATCCTAATACCACGAGGCAGATTCCAGGCCGTGAAAAGGAGCAAATATTTTTATGAAACCTTAATCCGGCCCCAGTAAAAAGGAGTGTCCTTCACAAGAGGCATTAAACTGGCCTCCTGACTTTCTGTGGTCATTAATTCCCAACCTTAATGATGAATTTGACCTCATTTATGGAGGTGGTAGCACATTCCGCTGGCCTGATTGAACCTGTCAGGATGCGCTACCCCTCTATCAGAGCAGCTTCATTCAACTGAAACAGAACGAGTTCAACTGTTACTTGCCGTAGTCAGATTCTGGTTCTGGAGATAGTTTTAGTCCAGCCAGCAGGGGTTGCTCATTCCCTGATATGTACTTTAGGTTCCAAAAGTCCAAATATACAAAAATGACTTCTGCAGTGTAAAGCTTTTGATGAAGCATTAAATCGCCCCATGTAAAAATGAGTGTCCTTCGGATGAGGCATTAAACAGGCCTCCTGACTTTCTGTGGTCATTAATTCCCTACCTTAATGATGAATTTGACCTCATTTATGGAGGTGGTAGTGCATTCCGCCGGCCTTAGAGATCTTGGCAGGTTGCGCTTCCGTTGTGAAAAACTAGACTGGCCAGCAGGGGGTGCTCTTTCCCTGACATGTACCTATGGGATCAAACGTCCTAATACAACGAGGCAGATTCCAGGCTGTGGAAAGGAGAAAATGTTTTTCTGAAACCTTAATCCGGCACCTGTAAAAAGGAGCGTCCTTCGCATGAGGCATTAAACTAGCCTCCTGACTTTCTGTGGTCATTAATTCCCTACCTTAATGCTGAATTTGACCTCATTTATGGAGGTGGTAGCACATTCCGCTGGCCTGATTGAACCTGTCAGGATGCGCTACCCCTCTATCAGAGCAGCTTCATTCAACTGAAACAGAACAAGTTCAACTGTTGCTTGCATTAGTCAGATTCTGGTTACTCTCTAAAGCTAAGCAGGCCCGAGCCTGCTCTGTGCATGGATGGGGGACACTTTGTGAAAAACTAGCTTCCTGCGGGAGATAGTTTTAGTCCAGCCAGCAGGGGTTGCTCATTCCCTGATATGTACTTTAGGTTCCAAAAGTCCAAATATACAAAAATGACTTCTGCGCTGTAAGGCTTTTGATGAAGCATTAAATCGCCCCATGTAAAAATGAGTGTCCTTCGGATGAGGCATTAAACAGGCCTCCTGACTTTCTGTGGTCATTAATTCCCTACCTTAATGATGAATTTGACCTCATTTATGGAGGTGGTAGCGTAATCTGCCGGCCTTATAGAGCCTGGCAGGTTGCGCTACCTTTGTGAAAAACTAGTCTGGCCAGCAGGGGGGGCTCTTTCCCTGAAATGTACCTATTGGATCAAACATCCTAATACAACGAGGCAGATTCCAGGCCGTGAAAAGGAGCAAATGTTTTTATGAAACCTTAATCCGGCCCCAGTAAAAAGGAGTGTCCTTCACAAGAGGCATTAAACTGGCCTCCTGACTTTCTGTGGTCATTAATTCCCTACCTTAATGCTGAATTTGACCTCATTTATGGAGGTGGTAGCACATTCCGCTGGCCTGATTGAACCTGTCAGGATGCGCTACCCCTCTATCAGAGCAGCTTCATTCAACCGAAACAGAACGAGTTCAACTGTTGCTTGCCGTAGTCAGATTCTGGTTACTCTCTAAAGCTAAGCAGGCCTGACCCTGCTCTGTGCAAGGATGGGGGACTCTTCGTGGAAATCTATCTTCCTGCGGGAGATAGTTTTAGTCCAGCCAGCAGGGGTTGCTCATTCCCTGATATGTACTTTAGGTTCCAAAAGTCCAAATATACAAAAATGACTTCTGCAGTGTAAAGCTTTTGATGAAGCATTAAATCGCCCCATGAAAAAATGAGTGTCCTTCGGATGAGGCATTAAACAGGCCTCCTGATATTCTGTGGTCATTAATTCCCTACCTTAATGATGAATTTGACCTCATTCATGGAGGTGGTAATGCATTCAGCCGGCCTTATAGAGCTTGGCAGGTTGCGCTTCCTTTGTGAAAAACTAGTCTGGCCAGCAGGGGGGGCTCTTTCCCTGAAATGTACCTATTGGATCAAACATCCTAATACAACGAGGCAGATTCCAGGCCGTGAAAAGGAGCAAATGTTTTTATGAAACCTTAATCCGGCCCCAGTAAAAAGGAGTGTCCTTCACAAGAGGCATTAAACTGGCCTCCTGACTTTCTGTGGTCATTAATTCCCTACCTTAATGATGAATTTGACCTCATTTATGGAGGTGGTAGCACATTCCGCTGGCCTGATTGAACCTGTCAGGATGCGCTACCCCTCTATCAGAGCAGCTTCATTCAAACGAAACAGAACGAGTTCAACTGTTGCTTGCAGTAGTCAGATTCTGGTTACTCTCTAAAGCTAAGCAAGCCTGACCCTGCTCTGTGCAAGGATGGGGGACTCTTCGTGGAAATCTATCTTCCTGCGGGAGATAGTTTTAGTCCAGCCAGCAGGGGTTGCTCATTCCCTGATATGTACTTTAGGTTCCAAAAGTCCAAATATACAAAAATGACTTCTGCGCTGTAAGGCTTTTGATGAAGCATTAAATCGCCCCATGTAAAAATGAGTGTCCTTCGGATGAGGCATTAAACAGGCCTCCTGACTTTCTGTGGTCATTAATTCCCTACCTTAATGATGAATTTGACCTCATTTATGGAGGTGGTAGCGCAATCTGCCGGCCTTATAGAGCCTGGCAGGTTGCGCTACCTTTGTGAAAAACTAGTCCCACCAGCAGGGGGTGCTCTTTCCCTGACATGTACCTATGGGATCAAACGTCCTAATACAACGAGGCAGATTCCAGGCTGTGGAAAGGAGCACATGTTTTTCTGAAACCTTAATCCGGCACCTGTAAAAAGGAGCGTCCTTCGCATGAGGCATTAAACTGGCCTCCTGACTTTCTGTGGTCATTAATTCCCTACCTTAATGATGAATTTGACCTCATTTATGGAGGTGGTAGTGCATTCCGCCGGCCTTAGAGATCTTGGCAGGTTGCGCTTCCGTTGTGAAAAACTAGACTGGCCAGCAGGGGGTGCTCTTTCCCTGACATGTACCTATGGGATCAAACGTCCTAATACAACGAGGCAGATTCCAGGCTGTGGAAAGGAGAAAATGTTTTTCTGAAACCTTAATCCGGCACCTGTAAAAAGGAGCGTCCTTCGCATGAGGCATTTAACTGGCCTCCTGACTTTATGTGGTCATTAATTCCCTACCGTAATGATGAATTTGACCTCATTTATGGAGGTGGTAGCACATTCCGCTTGCCTGATTGAACCTGGCAGGACACGCTACCCCAGAGGGCGCTACTGAGCAGTTCAGGAAGTGATTTTTGTAGAAAGGGTGCTTGAGAGAAATCTCTGATTTATTTTGTTTTTGTTTACTTTGTACGTTTATTACTTTATTTTAGTGGTTAGTTTAACTTTATACGTGCTCCCCAGCAGTTTTTACTGTTTGGGGAGCCGCTGTGCTTACACAAAATGGAGAAAGACAAAGAAAATGAGCATGGCATGGACAAACAGAGAGACAAAGAAAAGGATATAGGACAAAAGACGGCCACAAACGACGCAAAAAAGACTGGAAGGAAGGAAAAGGTGTATTCAAAGGAAGCAACAATCATTGTGGATTTAAAAGATGTGATCGATGGAAAAGCAGAGGATGTGATTAAAGCTGTGACGGAAAAACTTGGAGCTGGAAAATTAATAGCGGTAAGACCACGAATGGATAAGGAATATGAACTGACAATATTAACTGAACAACTGTGTAATGAGCTATTGGATGGACTAAAAGTTAAAGATAAAGACTGTGAATTAAGAGCATTGGAGACACGAGAGTATATGGTTTCATTCATGCACTTGCCGGCCTACTTACAAGATGAACTGATATTTGAAAAACTGGCTTTATGGAAAGTGATACCGGTTTCTGATATTAAAAGGAGATTTTATCCGGGCACTGACATTGCAGATGGCACAAGATACCTGAAGGTGAGATTCCCGAAGGAGGTGGCATCACTGCCTTACAGCACAAAATTCGAGACAGCCGAAGGAACACAGTATTTTCGGATTATGCATGACCGTCAGATGAAAATATGTCGATTGTGCATGGATCCGGGGCACATTTTAAAAAACTGTCCGAATTTTAAATGTCATGAGTGTGAGGAGCAGGGACATTATGCCAGGAACTGAACTGCTGTTAAATGTCCAGATTGCAACAGAGCTTTGGTGAAGTGCGAGTGCTGGATGAATGATGACAACGAAACGGGAGATCATGAAGAGGATAATGAGGCTATGGACAATGATGGTGAGATACAGGATGAAACAGAAACGGTGGATACAAGTAATAATAACACAACAGAAGAAATGGAGACAATAACAGAACACAAAGATACAACATGCAGTCAAGTGACGGGAGAAGTGGAAAAGTGTTGTAATATGGAGAAAGATGATCGTTTGATTGTGGAGATATCGGAAACACATAAAGAACAGCTGGAAAAAGACAATGGCAAAACAAATGAACTGAGTGATACATGGACATCTTTGGACTTATCAAACACACAAATGGACGTAAGTGAGAGAATGGATGAGCAAAATACTGAAGAACACGAGCAAGCAAATGGATTGCAAGTAAGAAGAAGGAAAATTAAGGTAACTCCAAATCTAAAATTTGTAAGGAACAGATTGAGTAAAAAGAGTGAACTGATAAAGACTATGCGTGATGCGTCTAGGGAAAAAGAAAGTGCGGATTGATGGGACTGATATGTAATGTTTTTCATTTATGTATGTCTTTAAGTATTGTTTCTATTAATGTAAGAGGTTTATTGAATCTCGGAAAATTTGACAAGGTTAAGGAGCTGTGTAAAAAACAAAATCTTATATTTATACAAGAGACAAACTGGAATGAAGCTATAATGGATGATCTTAAAAGGGGATGGACAGGAAATATATTTTATAATAATGGTGATGGAAGGATGGGGAGAGGGGTTGCCATTTTAGTTAAAAAAAATGTATGTAATGATGTCGCAGAAATATATAATGACAAAGAAGGGAAATCTTTAGCGATTAAGATTAAGGAAAATAATATGGTTTTATGTAACATTCATGCTCCGGTAGTAGGAAAAGAAAAGAAGGAATTCTTTAATAGACTAAAGGGTTTAATGACTTTATGGGGAGAAACAATTTTAATTGGTGATTTTAACACGGCCTTGAACAGAATTGATTTAGCAGATGGCATGATTTTTAAGAGTGACAGCGGGAGAAAAGAGTTGGAGAACTTAATGGATGAGCATGAAGTAGTTGACATATGGAGAATAAGAAATGAGGGAAGAAGAGAATATTCAAGAAGACAAATAGTAGGTAATATTTTAAAACAAAGCAGAATTGATTTTATTCTATGCAAGAGAAAACTGGGGGATTTTATACAGAGTGTTTATTACAAAGAAACAGCTTTGAGTGATCACAAGTTTTTCATTTTGAATATTGATTTTAACGAAGCTGAAAGAGGTAATGGCGTATGGATCTTAAACACAGAAATTTTAAAAATAGAATCTTATAGAAAGACAATAGTGGATATAATAAATACAGAAAAACAGAATAGGATGTATCAAGAAGATAAACGAATATGGTGGGATAATACAAAATATGAAATTAAAAAGTATACTATAGAAATGAGTAAATTAATACAAAAAGCTAAAAGAAATAAAGAAGTGGAGGTTAGAAAAGAACTAAATGATAAATTGAACCAAGAAAATGTAGATATAGAAAAAATAATAAACTTGGAAGAAGAATTACGAAACATAGAAGAAAAGAAATGTAGAGGTGCTATGGTTAGAAGTAAAGCAAAATATCTTGTAGAAGGCGAGAAATGTACAAAATTCTTTTTTAGTTTAGAAGAAAGTAAGGGAAATGTAGAAATCATAAGAGAATTAAAGAAGAAAAATGGTGAAAAAATAAAAGAAGTACAGGATATTTTGAAAGAAGTTAGAAATTTTTATGAAGGCCTTTTTAAAAAAGGTCAAATAAATGAAAAAGACGAACAATTTTTATTGGAACAAATTGAGGAAAGTATAACAGAAGATGATATAAATATGTGTGATGAAGAAATACAAATAGAAGAAATTAAGGAAGCTATAATGCAATTAAATAATGGGAAAAGCCCAGGTTTAGATGGATTAGTATCTGAATTTTATAAAGTTTTTAAAGATGTTTTAGCACCAATTTTAAAGGAAATCTTTGAAGTAATTTTTGAAAAGAAAGAAGCTACACATTTAATGAGAATAGGTTTAGTGAAATTAATATATAAGAAAAAAGGTGGAAAAAATGATTTGATTAACTACAGACCCCTTACGATGTTAAATACAGATTTTAAAGTATTAGCCAAGGTTTTAGCAAACAGACTTAAAAAGATTTTACCGAGTATTATTAAAACTAGTCAGGCATATGGAGTGAAAGGAAAAGACATCACAGATATAACAAGCAGTATAAGAGATGTAATACAATATATGAAAGAAGAAAAGAAAGAGGGATATGTAATTAGTGTTGATTTTGAGAAAGCATTTGACAGAGTTGAACATAACTTTTTATTTGGGGTTTTAAAAAAGTTTGGGTTTGGAGAAAAGTTTTTAAGATGGATGAAGTGTTTGTATAATGGTGCTATGAGCTGTATTAAATGTAATGGTTTTATTACAGAATGCTTTAGTATAACAAGATCCATAAAACAGGGATGTCCATTATCTGCTCAGCTGTACAGTCTAGTGACTGAAGCTTTGGGTCTAGCTATAATGAAGGAAAAAAGAATAAATGGAATTAAAATTATAGAGATGAAAGAAGAACAGAAAATTTACCAGTATGCGGATGACACTACATTAATTTTAAAGGATATTGAAAGTGTGACAAATGCTATGGAAATTATTAAAAAATATTGTGATGGATCAGGTGCTAAAGTAAATATGGAAAAAACTGTGGTTATGAGAATTGGGAATGTATGCATTTTACCAGATGCTTTTAATTTCAAAAATCAGCAAGAAATTAAGATTTTAGGGATAACAATGGGAGAAAATGAAAAGAGAGTTAATGAAATAATGTGGGATGAAATAATAGGAAGAATGGAAAGGAGGTTGGAATGGTGGAAACAAAGAAGGTTGAATTTAATGGGAAAGATTTTAATTGTAAATACGCTGATGTTGTCGAAAATGTGGTACGTCTTAGGAGTCATCCCTATGGAACACTGGCATGTACAAAGAATAAAAAAATGTGTCCTGAATTTTATTTGGGAAGGGAAACCACCAAGAATTGCGTATAATGTTTTAATAGGTGCAACAGATGAAGGTGGAATGGGATTGATAGACCCAGAAATAAGAAAGAAAAGCTTGAGAGTTAAAGTGGTGAAAAGGTATTTAAACAAGGATTTTAAAGCAGAATGGAAGCATGTAATGAGGTATTATCTTAACAAATGTGGTGGTTTTAATATAAATGATGACATTTTATGGATGAAACTGAAACAGAACATGATGACTGGAATTCCTGATTTTTACAAAGAGGTTTTACAAGCATGGGCAGAGTTTCTAAATTTGGTTGAGTTTAAACCTGAAGGAAGAAAAATGTTATTAAATCAACCATTGTTTTTAAATGCTAATATTTTAACACAAGAGAAAGAAGTATTTTTTAAACATTGGTTGAAGGCTGGTGTATGTCAAGTCAAAGATGTTTTATATGAGATAAAAGAAGGTTTTTTACCAAGCCAAGTAATTGTTGATGCTATGGATGAGATTGGTGAAGATGTTAAAAGAGAAACTCTGGAGAAACAGTTTGAAATAGTGAAAAGTGCAATACCTAAAGAATGGATAGAGAAAATTGAACAGAATGATAAAAGCAATGATAATGTGAAAGTGGTCTTAAAAGAAAAAGCCAAAGACTTTCAGGAATGTACTTTTAAAAATGTTTATGTATGTTTTAGAAACAAAGTGTACAAAAGACCAGTCGCAGAACAGTTCTGGAAAAGGATTTTTGTGGATATTGATGAGGAAGGAATTTGGAAAAATTTAAAGTGGAAATATTTAGACACAAAACTTGAATGCTTGGATTATTTTATCAGACACAATGTGATATTTACTGAAACAAAGCTGGCACAAATTGGAAGCCGTGATAATGCAATATGTAAAGTATGTGAATTAGAAAATGAAAGTATTATGCACTTGTTTTTAAAATGTGCTAAATTAAATACTTTTATGGTAAAGCTAAAAGAAATGATTAAACAGATGATGAGAAATAGAGAAGATGAAATTGAGAGAGATTTAGAATGGTGTAAAATGTTTTTATTTGGGTTTAATGGAAGTAAAACAAAGATGGTCAATCTTTTTTTATCTGTTGCAAGAAATGTTATTTGGGAAAGGAGAAACATTGTGAAAAACAAACGTGCAAAAATAGATGTTTGGAAAATGTACAAAAGAAAACTGGAACAATATATTAGAACTGCTGAAGAATATTTTAAAATGGAAGAGAACAAGATTGTTTTTTATAAAACTTTTATTTTAAATAATCCTTTTATTATGGATAGCCCAGATGGTACTAAAATAGAGTTGCCTGAATGATTCTGTTTTGATCCCCTTATTTAATTTAAAGTTTTTTTTTTTTTTTTTCTTTCCTTCTCACTTATCTTCTTATCCCTGTGTACACATGTAATTGTGTAATAAATCACTGTGAACTGTAATATGTAATGTATGTATATGACCTGTTGTATGTCATGATGATTTAAAATGTGTGTATATATATGTATTTTTTAATAAAAAAAAAAAAAAAAAAAAAAAAAAATTATGGTTAATCTCCAAAGCTAAACAGGGCCAAGCCTGATCTGTACATGGATGGGAGACCCTTTGTGGAAAGCTAGCTTCCTGCGGGAGATAGTTTTAGTCCAGCCAGCAGGGGTTGCTCATTCCCTGATATGTACTTTAGGTTCCAAAAGTCCAAATATATAGAAAAATGACTTCTGCGCTGTAAGGCTTTTGATGAAGCATTAAATCGCCCCATGTAAAAATGAGTGTCCTTCGGATGAGGCATTAAACAGGCCTCCTGGCTTTCTGTGGTCATTAATTCCCTACCTTAATGATGAATTTGACCTCATTTATGGAGGTGGTAGCGCAATCTGCCGGCCTTATAGAGCCTTGCAGGTTGCGCTTCCTTTGTGAAAAACTAGTCTGGCCAGCAGGGGGGGCTCTTTCCCTGAAATGTACCTATTGGATCAAACATCCTAATACAACGAGGCAGATTCCAGGCCGTGAAAAGGAGCAAATGTTTTTATGAAACCTTAATCCGGCCCCAGTAAAAAGGAGTGTCCTTCACAAGAGGCATTAAACTGGCCTCCTGACTTTCTGTGGTCATTAATTCCCTACCTTAATGATGAATTTGACCTCATTTATGGAGGTGGTAGCACAGTCCGCTGGCCTGATTGAACCTGTCAGGATGCGCTACCCCTATATCAGAGCAGCTTCATTCAACCGAAACAGAGCAAGTTCAACTGTTACGTGCAGTAGTCAGATTCTGGTTACTTTCCAAAGCTAACCAGGCCCGAGCCTGCTCTGTGCATGGATGGGGGACACTTTGTGGAAAACTAGCTTCCTGTGGGAGATAGTTTTAGTCCAGTCAGCAGGGGTTGCTCATTCCATGATATGTACTTTAGGTTCCAAAAGTCCAAATATACAAAAATGACTTCTGCAGTGTAAGGCTTTTGATGAAGCATTAAATCGCCCCATGTAAAAATGAGTGTCCTTCGGATGAGGCATTAAACAGGCCTCCTGACTTTCTGTGGTCATTAATTCCCTACATTAATGATGAATTTGACCTCATTCATGGAGGTGGTAGCGTAATCTGCCGGCCTTATATAGCCTGGCAGGTTGCGCTTCCTTTGTGAAAAACTAGTCTGGCCAGCAGGGGGGGCTCTTTCCCTGAAATGTACCTATTGGATCAAACATCCTAATACAACGAGGCAGATTCCAGGCCGTGAAAAGGAGCAAATGTTTTTATGAAACCTTAATCCGGCCCCAGTAAAAAGGAGTGTCCTTCACAAGAGGCATTAAACTGGCCTCCTGACTTTCTGTGGTCATTAATTCCCTACCTTAATGATGAATTTGACCTCATGTATGGAGGTGGTAATGCATTCAGCCGGCCTTATAGAGCCTGGCAGGTTGCGCTTCCTTTGTGAAAAACTAGTCTGGCCAGCAGGGGGGGCTCTTTCCCTGAAATGTACCTATTGGATCAAACATCCTAATACAACGAGGCAGATTCCAGGCCGTGAAAAGGAGCAAATGTTTTTATGAAACCTTAATCCGGCCCCAGTAAAAAGGAGTGTCCTTCACAAGAGGCATTAAACTGGCCTCCTGACTTTCTGTGGTCATTAATTCCCTACCTTAATGATGAATTTGACCTCATTTATGGAGGTGGTAGCACAGTCCGCTGGCCTGATTGAACCTGTCAGGATGCGCTACCCCTATATCAGAGCAGCTTCATTCAACCGAAACAGAACAAGTTCAACTGTTACGTGCAGTAGTCAGATTCTGGTTACTTTCCAAAGCTAACCAGGCCCGAGCCTGCTCTGTGCATGGATGGGGGACACTTTGTGGAAAACTAGCTTCCTGTGGGAGATAGTTTTAGTCCAGTCAGCAGGGGTTGCTCATTCCATGATATGTACTTTAGGTTCCAAAAGTCCAAATATACAAAAATGACTTCTGCAGTGTAAGGCTTTTGATGAAGCATTAAATCGCCCCATGTAAAAATGAGTGTCCTTCGGACGAGGCATTAAACAGGCCTCCTGACTTTCTGTGGTCATTAATTCCCTACATTAATGATGAATTTGACCTCATTCATGGAGGTGGTAGCGTAATCTGCCGGCCTTATATAGCCTGGCAGGTTGCGCTTCCTTTGTGAAAAACTAGTCTGGCCAGCAGGGGGGGCTCTTTCCCTGAAATGTACCTATTGGATCAAACATCCTAATACAACGAGGCAGATTCCAGGCCGTGAAAAGGAGCAAATGTTTTTATGAAACCTTAATCCGGCCCCAGTAAAAAGGAGTGTCCTTCACAAGAGGCATTAAACTGGCCTCCTGACTTTCTGTGGTCATTAATTCCCTACCTTAATGATGAATTTGACCTCATTTATGGAGGTGGTAGCACAGTCCGCTGGCCTGATTGAACCTGTCAGGATGCGCTACCCCTATATCAGAGCAGCTTCATTCAACCGAAACAGAACAAGTTCAACTGTTACGTGCAGTAGTCAGATTCTGGTTACTTTACAAAGCTAACCAGGCCCGAGCCTGCTCTGTGCATGGATGGGGGACACTTTGTGGAAAACTAGCTTCCTGTGGGAGATAGTTTTAGTCCAGTCAGCAGGGGTTGCTCATTCCATGATATGTACTTTAGGTTCCAAAAGTCCAAATATACAAAAATGACTTCTGCAGTGTAAGGCTTTTGATGAAGCATTAAATCGCCCCATGTAAAAATGAGTGTCCTTCGGATGAGGCATTAAACAGGCCTCCTGACTTTCTGTGGTCATTAATTCCCTACCTTAATGATGAATTTGACCTCATTCATGGAGGTGGTAGCGTAATCTGCCGGCCTTATATAGCCTGGCAGGTTGCGCTACCTTTGTGAAAAACTAGTCAAACCAGCAGGGGGTGCTCTTTCCCTGACATGTACCTATGGGATCAAACGTCCTAATACAACGAGGCAGATTCCAGGCTGTGGAAAGGAGCAAATGTTTTTCTGAAACCTTAATCCGGCACCTGTAAAAAGGAGCGTCCTTCGCATGAGGCATTAAACTGGCCTCCTGACTTTCTGTGGTCATTAATTCCCTACCTTAATGATGAATTTGACCTCATGTATGGAGGTGGTAATGCATTCAGCCGGCCTTATAGAGCTTGGCAGGTTGCGCTTCCTTTGTGAAAAACTAGTCTGGCCAGCAGGGGGGGCTCTTTCCCTGAAATGTACCTATTGGATCAAACATCCTAATACAACGAGGCAGATTCCAGGCCGTGAAAAGGAGCAAATGTTTTTATGAAACCTTAATCCGGCCCCAGTAAAAAGGAGTGTCCTTCACAAGAGGCATTAAACTGGCCTCCTGACTTTCTGTGGTCATTAATTCCCTACCTTAATGATGAATTTGACCTCATTTATGGAGGTGGTAGCACATTCCGCTGGCCTGATTGAACCTGTCAGGATGCGCTACCCCTCTATCAGAGCAGCTTCATTCAACCGAAACAGAACGAGTTCAACTGTTGCTTGCCGTAGTCAGATTCTGGTTACTCTCTAAAGCTAAGCAGGCCTGACCCTGCTCTGTGCAAGGATGGGGGACTCTTCGTGGAAATCAATTTTCCTGTGGGAGATAGTTTTAGTCCAGCCAGCAGGGTTTGCTCATTCCCTGATATGTACTTTAGGTTCCAAAAGTCCAAATATACAAAAATGACTTCTGCAGTGTAAAGCTTTTGATGAAGCATTAAATCGCCCCATGTAAAAATGAGTGTCCTTCGGATGAGGCATTAAACAGGCCTCCTGACTTTCTGTGGTCATTAATTCCCTACCTTAATGATGAATTTGACCTCATTTATGGAGGTGGTAGTGCATTCCGCTGGCCTTAGAGATCTTGGCAGGTTGCGCTTCCGTTGTGAAAAACTAGACTGGCCAGCAGGGGGTGCTCTTTCCCTGACATGTACCTATGGGATCAAACGTCCTAATACAACGAGGCAGATTCCAGGCTGTGGAAAGGAGAAAATGTTTTTCTGAAACCTTAATCCGGCACCTGTAAAAAGGAGCGTCCTTCGCATGAGGCATTAAACTGGCCTCCTGACTTTCTGTGGTCATTAATTCCCTACCGTAATGATGAATTTGACCTCATTTATGGAGGTGGTAGCACATTCCGCTTGCCTGATTGAACCTGTCAGGATACGCTACCCCTCTATCAGAGCAGCTTCATTCAACCACAACGTTAAAAGTTCAACTGTTATTTGCAGTAGTCAGGTTATGGTTAATCTCCAAAGCTAAACAGGGCCAAGCCTGATCTGTACATGGATGGGAGACCCTTTGTGGAAAGCTAGCTTCCTGCGGGAGATAGTTTTAGTCCAGCCAGCAGGGGTTGCTCATTCCCTGATATGTACTTTAGGTTCCAAAAGTCCAAATATATAGAAAAATGACTTCTGCGCTGTAAGGCTTTTGATGAAGCATTAAATCGCCCCATGTAAAAATGAGTGTCCTTCGGATGAGGCATTAAACAGGCCTCCTGACTTTCTGTGGTCATTAATTCCCTACCTTAATGATGAATTTGACCTCATTTATGGAGGTGGTAGCACAGTCCGCTGGAACTGATTGAACCTGTCAGGATGCGCTACCCCTCTATCAGAGCAGCTTCATTCAACCGAAACAGAACAAGTTTAGCTGTTGCTTGCAGTAGTCAGATTCTGGTTACTCTCTAAAGCTAAGCAGGCCCGAGCCTGCTCTGTGCATGGATGGGGGACACTTTGTGAAAAACTAGCTTCCTGCGGGAGATAGTTTTAGTCCAGCCAGCAGGGGTTGCTCATTCCCTGATATGTACTTTAGGTTCCAAAAGTCCAAATATACAAAAATGACTTCTGCGCTGTAAGGCTTTTGATGAAGCATTAAATCGCCCCATGTAAAAATGAGTGTCCTTCGGATGAGGCATTAAACAGGCCTCCTGACTTTCTGTGGTCATTAATTCCCTACCTTAATGATGAATTTGACCTCATTTATGGAGGTGGTAGCGCAATCTGCCGGCCTTATAGAGCCTGGCAGGTTGCGCTACCTTTGTGAAAAACTAGTCCCACCAGCAGGGGGTGCTCTTTCCCTGACATGTACCTATGGGATCAAACGTCCTAATACAACCAGGCAGATTCCAGGCTGTGGAAAGGAGCAAATGTTTTTCTGAAACCTTAATCCGGCACCTGTAAAAAGGAGCATCCTTCGCATGAGGCATTAAACTGGCCTCCTGACTTTCTGTGGTCATTAATTCCCTACCTTAGTGATGAATTTGACCTCATTTATGGAGGTGGTAGCACAGTCCGCTGGCCTGATTGAACCTGTCAGGATGCGCTACCCCTCTATCAGAGCAGCTTCATTCAACCGAAACAGAACAAGTTCAACTGTTACGTGCAGTAGTCAGATTCTGGTTACTTTCCAAAGCTAACCAGGCCCGAACCTGCTCTGTGGATGGATGGGGGACACTTTGTGGAAAATTAGCTTCCTGTGGGAGATACTTTTAGTCCAGTCAGCAGGGGTTGCTCATTCCATGATATGTACTTTAGGTTCCAAAAGTCCAAATATACAAAAATGACTTCTGCAGTGTAAGGCTTTTGATGAAGCATTAAATCGCCCCATGTAAAAATGAGTGTCCTTCCGGATGAGGCATTAAACAGGCCTCCTGACTTTCTGTGGTCATTAATTCCCTACCTTAATGATGAATTTGACCTCATTCATGGAGGTGGTAATGCATTCAGCCGGCCTTATAGAGCTTGGCAGGTTGCGCTTCCTTTGTGAAAAAATAGTCTGGCCAGCAGGGGGGCTCTTTCCCTGAAATGTACCTATTGGATCAAACATCCTAATACAACGAGGCAGATTCCAGGCCGTGAAAAGGAGCAAATGTTTTTATGAAACCTTAATCCGGCCCCAGTAAAAAGGAGTGTCCTTCACAAGAGGCATTAAACTGGCCTCCTGACTTTCTGTGGTCATTAATTCCCTACCTTAATGATGAATTTGACCTCATTTATGGAGGTGGTAGCACATTCCGCTGGCCTGATTGAACCTGTCAGGATGCGCTACCATCCATACCGCCACCTGAGGCGCTAGAGAGCAACAGGAAGTGGTTGGCAGCAGTTTGGAGAGAAAGGCTCTCCTTCATTCTGTGTTTATTTTCGTTTTGTTTGTTTAAGTTTTAGTGTTTTTTTGGATAGTTTTTCATTTATTTTTTTGTAGTTTATTCCTCCCAGCAGCGATCGCTGTTTGGGGGGGATTTTTGGGCGTGAGTTTTCTTTTTACGGACGGATAAAACGGCAAAGGAACTGGATATGGCGGACGAAACACGGCAAGGAAATGACAATGGACAAGGACAACGGCAACGAGAAAGATTTCAAATGGATAAAGAGGCAAGGAAAGAGAGGGAATACTTGAAAGAAGCGACGGTTACAATTGATGTGGAAGGACTGAAGGATTTAAGAGCGATGGATATTATCAAAGCAATTTCGGAACGGATTGGGGAAGGCAAAATATTGGCGGTAAGACCTAAACAGAATAAGGAATATGAAGTGACATTGGAGAGTGAAGAAGAGACAGAGTTTTTAATGGATGGCATAACGATTAATGGAACGGACTGTGAAGTAAAAAGGCTGCAGAACAGAGACTACGTTGTCTCCTTCATGCATCTGCCAGCTTACCTGGACGATAGAGAGATTTTAAATAAACTAGAGGGATGGGGGGTTTCCCCTATCTCAAAAATTAAAAGAAGAGTATATCCGGGCACGAACATTGAAGATGGGACGAGGTTCGTCAAAACACGGTTTCCGAGGGAGGTGCCCTCTCTCCCGTACAGCACAAAAATTGAGACGGCGGAGGGTCCACAATATTTCCGGGTGATGCACAGTCACCAGGTTAAAACCTGTCGACTGTGCATGAGCCCGGACCATGTGGTTAAAGATTGCCCTGCCTTTACGTGCTTTAAATGTGGGGAGAGGGGCCATTTTGCGAGAAACTGCAATGCTGTGATGTGCCCGGATTGCAAACTGGCATTGGATAAATGTGAATGTTGGATGCAGAGCGGAGGAGAACGGCAGGTGAGCGGACAGATGCATGGGGGAGACAGCGGACAACGGGAAGAGGAACTTAACATACGAGAAGAAACAGGGTCGGAACAGAGGGATGATTGCAACGATCAAAGAATGGAAACACGTAATGAGGGTGAAGAATGGACACAAATGGTTTTAACTGACAGTTTGCAAAGCATTTTAAATAACGCAGAGAGGAAGGAACAAAGAAATGAGGATTTGAGCGAGGCACAGCAGGAAATTAATTTATGCTCGCAAATGGTGAATTTGGAAGGTCTACCACAGGATTGGGACAATCGGGAGGATGAGGAGCAGAGGAGCAAAGAACTGGGAGAGGAAAAGGAACAAGAGGGAACAAAAGAAGCACACACAAAGGTACCGAAGCGAAGGAGATCTCTAAGGGTTGTACCAAACATAGAGACTGCAAGAAAGAAGGTGTTGAAGGAAACCGAGATTGAAAGTAAGAACAAATTTGAAGTTTTGACAGGGTTGGAGGACATGGACTAATTTTATGGGTATTTTAAATGTTTTTATATGTCTAATGCTTTTAAAGACTGTCACTTTTAATGCGAGGGGACTTTTGAATGTTAGAAAATTTGAAAAGGTGGTGGAAATGTGTAAAGGGGAAGACCTGATTTTACTACAAGAAACAAATTGGAGGGATGATTTTATGAATAAGATAAGAGAAAGATGGGGAGGGGAGATTCTATATAATAATGGTGATGGGAGAATGGGGAGAGGGGTTGCTTTTCTAATTAAAGAAAATAGAGGGATCCTTGGTAAAATAATATATAAGGATGGTGAGGGGAAGTGTATGGCTATTGAACTGAAGTATGATGAGAAGACTGTGATAATAGTTAACGTACATGCACCAACAGAAGATAAAGAAAAGAAGGAGTTTTTTAATGTCTTAAGGGCTTTTTTAAAGAAGCATAATGAGGTCATCTTATTGGGGGATTTTAATACAGTTTTTAGTAAATTGGATATGGGGGAGGGAATGGTTTTTAAGTCGGATGTGGGTAGAAAGGAGCTGAAACTTTTAATGGAAGAAAATAATTGCATTGACGTGTGGAGAGAAAGAAATGAGAAAAAGAAAGAATTCTCAAGAAGACAGTTGGTGGGGAACTTTATTTGTAGATCAAGAATTGATTTTATTTTATGTACAAGAAATATTGAGGATTTTATTGGGGATATTAAGTATGAAGAAACAAGTCTGAGTGACCATAAGCTAGTTTTGGTTAAAATAGATTGGGGGTCATTGAAAAGAGGGCCAGGGGTATGGGTTTTAAACACAGAGATTTTAAAAAATGAAGATTACGTTTTACGTATTAAGGAGATTATTGAGAAAGAAAAAGGAAATGGGATGCATGGAGAAGATATCAGAATATGGTGGGAGAATGTGAAGTTTTTAATTAAAAAATTTACGATAAAATACTGCAAAATAATACAAAAAAGCAAGAGGTATAATGAGAAAAAAATTAAAGAAAAATTAGAAGAAGAACTAAATAAATGTGATAAAGATATACAAAAAATAAAAGAATTAGAAGGCAGGTTGAAGGAAATGGAGGAGGGAAAATACGAGGGGGCGAGGCTAAGAAGTAAGGCGAAATACACAATGGAGGGTGAAAAATGTACAAAATTTTTCTTTAATTTAGAAAGAAGTAGAGCAAAGGCGGGGATGATTAAGGAGATAAGAAGGAAAGATGGGGTGGTGGTAGGGGACAATGAGGGAATATTATATGTAGTGAAAGAATATTACGAGGGATTGTTTAGTGCTGAGGGGGTGCGGGAGGAGGAAAAGCAGGAATTATTGGGACAGCTAAAAGCGAAGGTAGGGGAGGAGGATAAAAAGGAATGTGAAATGGAGATAAGGAAAGAAGAAATAGAAAATGCAATAAGTGAGTTAAATAGGAAAAAAAGTCCAGGGATTGATGGCTTAGGGAGTGAATTTTATATAGCTTTTAAAGAGGTTTTGATTGACATTTTAAAGGATGTTTATGATGATGTTTTTAGTAAAGGAGAATTAAGCACTAGAATGGGAATGGGGTTAATGAGAATAATTTATAAGAAAAAGGGAGATAAAACAGACCTAAAAAATTTCAGACCAATCACTATGCTGAATACAGATTTAAAAATATTATCAAAGATTTTAGCAAACAGATTAAAAGAAGTTATGCCGAAAATAATAAAGACTAACCAAGTATATGGAGTGAAGGGAAGGGATATAGCGGACACAACTATAAGTATAAAGGATGCAATAAGATATATTAACGAAAAAAATATGAATGGTTTTATTATAAGCTTGGATTTTGAAAAAGCTTTTGACAGAGTAGAACACCAGTTTTTATTTGATATCTTAAAAGGGTTTGGGTTTGGTGAGAATTTTATAAAATGGGTGAAAATTTTATACAAGGGAGCTATGACAAAAATAAAGTGCAATGGGTTTTTAACACAAGCTTTTAAATTAACAAGATCCATAAGACAGGGATGCCCATTGTCAGCCCTACTATACTCTTTGGTAGCAGAGCCTCTAGGGCTGGCAATGGAGCAGGATAAAGGCGTAAAAGGGATACGGTTGGAGGGAGAAGAGAGTAAAATTTTTCAATATGCAGATGATACAACGCTAATGTTAAAAGATCTGGAAAGTGTAATAAAAGCTATGGAGATTGTACAGAATTATTGTAGAGGATCAGGGGCAAAAGTGAATGAAGAGAAGACAGTGTATATGAGGTTTGGAGGGGCACAGGTTCTAACAGAGCATTTTAATTTTAAGGAATCAAGGGACATAAAGATTTTAGGGGTACATATGGGGCGGGATGAGCGAAAAGCAGGAGAAACAATGTGGGAGGAAGTGATAGGGGGGATTGAAAGGAGATTGATTTTTTGGAAATTAAGAACGCTGACTTTGAAGGGGAAAGTTTTAATTATTAATGTTTTAATGGTGTCAAAATTATGGTACATTTTATATGTAAACCCAATGCCATTATGGGCGGAAAAGAGGCTGAAGAAATGTTTTTCAGAGTTTTTATGGAATGGGAAGCCCCCAAGAATAGCACACAATACTTTAATAGGGGAGGGAGAGAAGGGAGGAATGGGATTAATTGACATTGAACATAGAAAGAACGCACTAAGGGTAAAATTGGTAAAAAAGTTTTTAGACAAATCACACACAGCAGGATGGAAGGGAACTATGGAGTACTTTTTAAATAAAGGCAGTAAATTTAATCTGGGAAGGAATATTTTATGGATGAAGACTAAATTATGGATGACTGAGAGGATGCCGGATTTTTATAGGGAACTGCTGGGAGCATGGGGAAAGTTTTTATCAAGTGTGCATTTTATTCCGAGGGGTAGGGAAAACATTTTAAATCAGCCTCTTTTTTTAAATCAGAGTATTTTAAATCAGGGGAGGCAGTTGTTTTTTAAGAAATGGTGGGAGGCGGGAATTTTAAAAGTGAGGGACATTTTATATGAAGTTAAAGAAGGATTTCTACCCGTACAAGTGGTTATAGACGCAATGGAGGAAGCAAAGGAGGAGTACAGCAGACAGGAAGAAACTAATAAATATGAAATGATCAAGAGATCGATACCGAAAGAATGGATAGAGGGAATCGAAAATAAGGAGGACGGAGAGCAACAAAATGAAATATATGTGGGATTGGGAGAAAAACAATTTGATTTTAATAAATGTCAGGTGAAAGATTTTTATAGTGTTTTTAGAGAGGGGGTCTTTAAAAAACCAGTGGTCAACAATTACTGGATGGATAAGTACAAGGGTGTGAAGGAATGTGATATTTGGGGAAACATGAAAGGGAAAATGATACAGACAAAGCTGGAAAATTTAGAGTTCTTAATTAGGCATAAAGTGATTTTTACTGACGTTATTTTAAACAAAATTGGTATGGAATCAAGTGCTGTATGTAAAGTGTGTAATGAGGAGGAGGAGGGATTTTTACATCTGTTTTTACATTGTATAAAATTGGATGATTTTAATGAGAAATGTAAGAAAATGATTTTAAGGTTGAAAGGGGAGGATGGAGAGGAGATGGACTGGGGCAGGATTCTAATGTTGGGAATACAAAGAAAGAACAAGAACAAAATGGTCATCAACCTTTTGATAATGTTAATTAAGAGTGCTATATGGGAAAGGAGAGTGGTGGCAAAGAAGGAAAAATGGATAATGGATTTATGGTATGTTTTTAAAAGAAAAGTCGAAAAATATGTACAATGCCTGTTTTATTATTTTAAGCAAGAAGATCAAATGGGGTTCTTTTACAATGTTTTTACTAATGATGTATGTGTAACTTTAGATGAGAATGGAATAGATGTGCAATTTTAAAAAAGTTTGGAGAATGTTTCTGTTCTTAAGTACTGTTTTGTCTCGCAACACGTGATGACGAGCTGGGTTACTCCTTTCCGAGAGTGAATAACGATCTGTGTGGAAAGCAATATTGTTTTGTATTTTTGATGTTCTTTACTGTTTGTATTTTCATTCATATATATGATTAGTTTTTAATTCTAAGGCATTATTTATTACTTTATTGCTGACAATGTTAAGTATTTTAATGCGTGTTTAATCATTTATGTCTTTAAGATTTCTACTGTGAAACACATGCTTGATAACTGTATTATGGAATTTTTTCAATAAAAAAAAAAAAAAAAAAAAAAAAAAAAAAAAAAAAGATTCTGGTTATTCTCTAAAGCTAAGCAGGCCCGAGCCTGCTCTCTGCATGGATGGGGGACACTTTGTGAAAAACTAGTTTCCTGCGGGAGATAGTTTTAGTCCAGCCAGCAGGGGTTGCTCATTCCCTGATATGTACTTCAGGTTCCAAAAGTCCAAATATACAAAAATGACTTCTGCAGTGTAAGGCTTTTGATGAAGCATTAAATCGCCCCATGTAAAGATGAGTTCCCTTCGGATGAGGCATTAAACAGGCCTCCTGACTTTCTGTGGTCATTAATTCCCTACCTTAGTGATGAATTTGACCTCATTCATGGAGGTGGTAGTGCATTCCGCCGGACTTATAGAGCTTGGCAGGTTGCGCTTCCTTTGTGAAAAACTAGTCTGGCCAGCAGGGGGGGCTCTTTCCCTGACATGTACCTATGGGATCAAACGTCCTAATACAACGAGGCAGATTCCAGGCTGTGGAAAGGAGCAAATGTTTTTCTGAAACCTTAATCCGGCACCTGTAAAAAGGAGCATCCTTCGCATGAGGCATTAAACTGGCCTCCTGACTCTCTGTGGTCATTAATTCCCTACCTTAATGATGAATTTGACCTCATTTATGGAGGTGGTAGCACATTCCGCTGGCTGATTGAACCTGTCAGGATGCGCTACCCCTCTATCAGAGCAGCTTCATTCAACCGAACCAGAACAAGTTCAACTGTTGCTTGCAGTAGTCAGATTCTGGTTACTCTCTAAAGCTACGCAGGCCCGAGCCTGCTCTGTGCATGGATGGGGGACACTTTGTGAGAAACTAGCTTCCTGCGGGAGATAGTTTTAGTCCAGCCAGCAAGGGTTGCTCATTCCCTGATATGTACTTTAGGTTCCAAAAGTCCAAATATACAAAAATGACTTCTGCGCTGTAAGGCTTTTGATGAAGCATTAAATCGCCCCATGTAAAAATGAGTGTCCTTCGGATGAGGCATTAAACAGGCCTCCTGACTTTCTGTGGTCATTAATTCCCTACCTTAATGATAAATTTGACCTCATTTATGGAGGTGGTAGCGCAATCTGCCGGCCTTATAGAGCCTGGCAGGTTGCGCTACCTTTGTGAAAAACTAGTCCCACCAGCAGGGGGTGCTCTTTCCCTGACATGTACCTATGGAATCAAACGTCCTAATACAACGAGGCAGATTCCAGGCTGTGGAAAGGAGCAAATGTTTTTCTGAAACCTTAATCCGGCACCTGTAAAAAGGAGCATCCTTCGCATGAGGCATTAAACTGGCCTCCTGACTTTCTGTGGTCATTAATTCCCTACCTTAATGATGAATTTGACCTCATTTATGGAGGTGGTAGCACAGTCCGCTGGAACTGATTGAACCTGTCAGGATGCGCTACCCCTCTATCAGAGCAGCTTCATTCAACTGAAACAGAACAAGTTCAACTGTTGCGTGCAGTAGTCAGATTCTGGTTACTTTCCAAAGCTAACCAGGCCCGAGCCTGCTCTGTGCATGGATAGGAGACCCTTTGTGGAAAACTAGCTTCCTGCGGGAGATAGTTTTAGTCCAGCCAGCAGGGGTTGCTCATTCCCTGATATGTACTTTAGGTTCCAAAAGTCCAAATATACAAAAATGACTTCTGTGCTGTAAGGCTTTTGATGAAGCATTAAATCGCCCCATGTAAAAATGAGTGTCCTTCAGATGAGGCATTAAACAGGCCTCCTGACTTTCTGTGGTCATTAATTCCCTACCTTAATGATGAATTTGACCTCATTTATGGAGGTGGTAGTGCAATCTGCCGGCCTTATAGAGTCTGGCAGGTTGCGCTACCTTTGTGAAAAACTAGTCCCACCAGCAGGGGGTGCTCTTTCCCTGACATGTACCTATGGGAACAAACGTCCTAATACAACGAGGCAGATTCCAGGCTGTGGAAAGGAGCAAATGTTTTTCTGAAACCTTAATCCGGCACCTGTAAAAAGGAGCATCCTTCGCATGAGGCATTAAACTGGCCTCCTGACTCTCTGTGGTCATTAATTCCCTACCTTAATGATGAATTTGACCTCATTTATGGAGGTGGTAGCACATTCCGCTGGCTGATTAAACCTGTCAGGATGCGCTACCCCTCTATCAGAGCAGTTTCATTCAACCATAACAGAACAAGTTCAACTGTTGCTTGCAGTAGTCAGATTATGGTTACTCTCTAATGCTAAGCAGGCCAGAGCCTGGTCTGTGCATGGATGGGGGACACTTTGTGGTAAGCTATCTTCCTGCATGAGGTAGTTTTAGTCCAGCCAGCAGGGGTTGCTCATTCCCTGATATGTACTTCAGGTTCCAAAAGTCCAAATATACAAAAATGACTTCTGCAGTGTAAGGCTTTTGATGAAGCATTAAATCGCCCCATGTAAAAATGAGTGTCCTTCAGATGAGGCATTAAACAGGCCTCCTGACTTTCTGTGGTCATTAATTCCCTACCTTAATGATGAATTTGACCTCATTTATGGAGGTGGTAGTGCAATCTGCCAGCCTTATAGAGCCTGGCAGGTTGCGCTACCTTTGTGAAAAACTAGTCCCACCAGCAGGGGGTGCTCTTTCCCTGACATGTACCTATGGGATCAAACGTCCTAATACAACGTGGCAGATTCCAGGCTGTGGAAAGGAGCAAATGTTTTTCTGAAACCTTAATCCGGCCCCAGTAAAAAGGAGTGTCCTTCGCAAGAGGCATTAAACTAGCCTCCTGACTTTCTGTGGTCATTAATTCCCTACCGTAATGATGAATTTGACCGCATTTATGGATGTGGTAGCACATTCCGCTTGCCTGATTGAACCTGTCAGGATACGCTACCCCTCTATCAGAGCAGCTTCATTCAACCACAAAGTCAAAAGTTCAACTGTTATTTGCAGAAGTCAGATTATGGTTAATCTCCAAAGCTAAACAGGTTCAATTCTGTTCTGTACATGGATGGGAGACCCTTTTTGGAAAACTAGCTTCCTGCGGGAGATAGTTTTAGTCCAGCCAGCAGGGGTTGCTCATTCCCTGATATGTACTTTAGGTTCCAAAAGTCCAAATATACAAAAATGACTTCTGCAGTGTAAGGCTTTTGATGAAGCACTAAATCGCCCCATGTAAAAATGAGTGTCCTTCGGATGAGGCATTAAACAGGCCTCCTGACTTTCTGTGGTCCCTAATTCCCTACCTTAATGATGAATTTGACCTCATTTATGGAGGTGGTAGCGCAATCTGCCGGCCTTATAGAGCCTGGCAGGTTGCGCTACCTTTGTGAAAAACTAGTCCCACCAGCAGGGGGTGCTCTTTCCTTGACATGTACCTATGGGATCAAACGTCCTAATACAACGAGGCAGATTCCAGGCTGTGGAAAGGAGCAAATGTTTTTCTGAAACCTTAATCCGGCACCTGTAAAAAGGAGCATCCTTCGCATGAGGCATTAAACTGGCCTCCTGACTTTCTGTGGTCATCAATTCCCTACCTTAATGATGAATTTGACCTCATTTATGGAGGTGGTAGCACATTCCGCTGGCCTGATTGAACCTGTCAGGATGCGCTACCCCTCTATCAGAGCAGCTTCATTCAACCGGAACAGAACAAGTTCAACTGTTGCTTGCAGTAATCAGATTCTGGTTACTCTCTAAAGCTAAGCAGGCCCGAGCCTGCTCTGTGCATGGATGGGGGACACTTTGTGAAAAACTAGCTTCCTGCGTGAGTTAGTTTTAGTCCAGCCAGCAGGGGTTGCTCATTCCCTGATATGTACTTTAGGTTCCAAAAGTCCAAATATACAAAAATGACTTCTGCGCTGTAAGGCTTTTGATGAAGCATTAAATCGCCCCATGTAAAAATGAGTGTCCTTCGGATGAGGCATTAAACAGGCCTCCTGACTTTCTGTGGTCATTAATTCCCTACCTTAATGATGAATTTGACCTCATTTATGGAGGTGGTAGCGCAATCTGCCGGCCTTATAGAGCCTGGCAGGTTGCGCTACCTTTGTGAAAAACTAGTCCCACCAGCAGGGGGTGCTCTTTCCCTGACATGTACCTATGGGATCAAACGTCCTAATACAACGAGGCAGATTCCAGGCTGTGGAAAGGAGCAAATGTTTTTCTGAAACCTTAATCCGGCACCTGTAAAAAGGAGCATCCTTCGCATGAGGCATTAAACTGGCCTCCTGACTTTCTGTGGTCATTAATTCCCTACCTTAATGATGAATTTGACCTCATTTATGGAGGTGGTAGCACAGTCCGCTGGAACTGATTGAACCTGTCAGGATGCGCTACCCCTCTATCAGAGCAGCTTCATTCAACCTTAACAGAACAAGTTCAACTGTTGCGTGCAGTAGTCAGATTCTGGTTACTTTCCAAAGCTAACCAGGCCCGAGCCTGCTCTGAGCATGGATGGGGGACACTTCGTGGAAAACTAGCTTCCTGTGGGAGATAGTTTTAGTCCAGTCAGCAGGGGTTGCTCATTCCATGATATGTACTTTAGGTTCCAAAAGTCCAAATATACAAAAATGACTTCTGCAGTGTAAGGCTTTTGATGAAGCATTAAATCGCCCCATGTAAAAATGGGTGTCCTTCGGATGAGGCATTAAACGGGCCTCCTGACTTTCTGTGGTCATTAATTCCCTACCTTAATGATGAATCTGACCTCATTCATGGAGGTGGTAGCGTAATCTGCCGGCCTTATATAGCCTGGCAGGTTGCGCTAACTTTGTGAAAAACTACTCAAACCAGCAGGGGGTGCTCTTTCCCTGACATGTACCTATGGGATCAAACGTCCTAATACAACGAGGCAGATTCCAGGCTGTGGAAAGGAGCAAATGTTTTTCTGAAACCTTAATCCGGCACCTGTAAAAAGGAGCGTCCTTCGCATGAGGCATTAAACTGGCCTCCTGACTTTCTGTGGTCATTAATTCCCTACCTTAATGATGAATTTGACCTCATTTATGGAGGTGGTAATGATTTCAGCCGGCCTTATAGAGCCTGGCAGGTTGCGCTACCTTTGTGAAAAACTAGTCCCACCAGCAGGGGGTGCTCTTTCCCTGACATGTACCTATGGGATCAAACGTCCTAATACAACGAGGCAGATTCCAGGCTGTGGAAAGGAGCAAATGTTTTTCTGAAACCTTAATCCGGCACCTGTAAAAAGGAGCGTCCTTCGCATGAGGCATTAAACTGGCCTCCTGACTTTCTGTGGTCATTAATTCCCTACCGTAATGATGAATTTGACCTCATTTATGGAGGTGGTAGCACATTCCGCTTGCCTGATTGAACCTGTCAGGATACGCTACCCCTCTATCAGAGCAGCTTCATTCAACCACAAAGTTAAAAGTTCAGCTGTTACTTGCACTAGTCGGGTTCTGGTTAATCTTCAAAGCTAAGCAGGCCCGAGCCTGCTCTGTGCATGGATGGGGGACACTTTGTGGAAAACTAGCTTCCTGCGGGAGATAGTTTTAGTCAAGCCAGCAGGGGTTGCTCATTGCCTGATATGTACTTTAGGTTCCAAAAGTCGAAATATACAAAAATGACTTCTGCAGTGTAAGGCTTTTGATGAAGCATTAAATCGCCCCATGTAAAGATGAGTGTCCTTCGGATGAGGCATTAAACAGGCCTCCTGACTTTCTGTGGTGATTAATTCCCTACCTTAATGATGAATTTGATCTCATTCATGGAGGTGGTAGTGCATTCCGCCGGCCTTATAGAGCTTGGCAGGTTGCGCTTCCTTTGTGAAAAACTAGTCTGGCCAGCAGGGGGGGCTCTTTCCCTGACATGTACCTATGGGATCAAACGTCATAATACAACGAGGCAGATTCCAGGCCGTGAAAAGGAGCAAATGTTTTTATGAAACCTTAATCCGGCACCTGTAAAAAGGAGCATCCTTCACATGAGGCATTAAACTGGCCTCCTGACTTTCTGTGGTCATTAATTCCCTACCTTAATGATGAATTTGACCTAATTTATGGAGGTGGTAGCACAGTCTGCTGGCCTCATTGAACCTGTCAGGATGCGCTACCCCTCTATCAGAGCAGCTTCATTCAACAGAAACAAAAGAAGTTCAACTGTTGTGTGCAGTAGTCAGATTATGGTTACTTTCTAAAGCTAAGCAGTCCCGAGCCTGCTCTGTGCATGGATGGGGGACACTTTGTGGAAAACTAGCTTCCTGTGGGATACAGTTTTAGTCCAGTCAGCAGGGGTTGCTCATTCCATGATATGTATTTTAGGTTCCAAATGTCCAAATATACAAAAATGACTTCTGCGCTGTAAGGCTTTTGATGAAGCATTAAATCGCCCCATGTAAAAATGAGTGTCTTGCGGATGAGGCATTAAACAGAACTCCTGACTTTCTGTGGTCATTAATTCCCTACCTTCATGATGAATTTGACCTCATTCATGGAGGTGGTAGCGTAATCTGCCGGCCTTATATAGCCTGGCAGGTTGCGCTACCTTTGTGAAAAACTAGTCAAACCAGCAGGGGGTGCTCTTTCCCTGACATGTACCTATGGGATCAAACGTCCTAATACAACGAGGCAGATTCCAGGCTGTGGAAAGGAGCAAATGTTTTTCTGAAACCTTAATCCGGCACCTGTAAAAAGGAGCGTCCTTCGCATGAGGCATTAAACTGGCCTCCTGACTTTCTGTGGTCATTAATTCCCTACCTTAATGATGAATTTGACCTCATTTATGGAGGTGGTAATGCATTCAGCCGGCCTTATAGAGCTTGGCAGGTTGCGCTTCCTATGTGAAAAACTAGTCTGGCCAGCAGGGGGGGCTCTTTCCCTGAAATGTACCTATTGGATCAAACATCCTAATACAACGAGGCAGATTCCAGGTCGTGAAAAGGAGCAAATGTTTTTATGAAACCTTAATCCGGCCCCAGTAAAAAGGAGTGTCCTTCGCAAGAGGCATTAAACTGGCCTCCTGACTTTCTGTGGTCATTAATTCCCTACCTTAATGATGAATTTGACCTCATTTATGGAAGTGGTAGCACATTCCGCTGGCCTGATTGAACCTGTCAGGATGCGCTACCCCTCTATCAGAGCAGCTTCATTCAACCGAAACAGAACAAGTTCAACTGTTGCTTGCAGTAGTCAGATTCTGGTTACTCTCTAAAGCTAAGCAGGCCCGAGCCTGCTCTGTGCATGGATGGGGGACACTTTGTGAAAAACTAGCTTCCTGCGGGATATAGTTTTAGTCCAGCCAGCAGGGGTTGCTCATTCCCTGATATGTACTGTAGGTTCCAAAAGTCCAAATATACAAAAATGACTTCTGCGCTGTAAGGCTTTTGATGAAGCATTAAATCGCCCCATGTAAAAATGAGTGTCCTTCGGATGAGGCATTAAACAGGCCTCCTGACTTTCTGTGGTCATTAATTCCCTACCTTAATGATGAATTTGTCCTCATTTATGGAGGTGGTAGCACATTCCGCTGGCCTGATTGAACCTGTTAGGATGCGCTACCCCTCTATCAGAGCAGCTTCATTCAACCGAAACAGAACAAGTTCAACTGTTGCTTGCAGTAGTCAGATTCTGTTTACTCTCTAAAGTTAAGCAGGCCCGAGCCTGCTCTCTGCATGGATGGGGGACACCTTGTGAAAAACTAGCTTCCTGCGGGAGATAGTTTTAGTCCTGCCAGCAGGGGTTGCTCATTCCCTCATATGTACTTCAGGTTCCAAAAGTCCAAATATACAAAAATGACTTCTGCAGTGTAAGGCTTTTGATGAAGCATTAAATCGCCCCATGTAAAGATGAGTGTCCTTCGGATGAGGCATTAAACAGGCCTCCTGACTTTCTGTGGTCATTAATTCCCTACCTTAATGATGAATTTGACCTCATTCATGGAGGTGGTAGTGCATTCCGCCGGACTTATAGAGCTTGGCAGGTTGCGCTTCCTTTGTGAAAAACTAGTCTGGCCAGCAGGGGGGGCTCTTTCCCTGACATGTACCTATGGGATCAAACGTCCTAATACAACGAGGCAGATTCCAGGCTGTGGAAAGGAGCAAATGTTTTTCTGAAACCTTAATCCGGCACCTGTAAAAAGGAGCATCCTTCGCATGAGGCATTAAACTGGCCTCCTGACTCTCTGTGGTCATTAATTCCCTACCTTAATGATGAATTTGACCTCATTTATGGAGGTGGTAGCACATTCCGCTGGCTGATTGAACCTGTCAGGATGCGCTACCCCTCTATCAGAGCAGTTTCATTCAACCATAACAGAACAAGTTCAACTGTTGCTTGCAGTAGTCAGATTATGGTTACTCTCTAATGCTAAGCAGGCCAGAGCCTGGTCTGTGCATGGATGGGGGACACTTTGTGGTAAGCTATCTTCCTGCATGAGATAGTTTTAGTCCAGCCAGCAGGGGTTGCTCATTCCCTGATATGTACTTCAGGTTCCAAAAGTCCAAATATACAAAAATGACTTCTGCAGTGTAAGGCTTTTGATGAAGCATTAAATCGCCCCATGTAAAAATGAGTGTCCTTCAGATGAGGCATTAAACAGGCCTCCTGACTTTCTGTGGTCATTAATTCCCTACCTTAATGATGAATTTGACCTCATTTATGGAGGTGGTAGTGCAATCTGCCAGCCTTATAGAGCCTGGCAGGTTGCGCTACCTTTGTGAAAAACTAGTCCCACCAGCAGGGGGTGCTCTTTCCCTGACATGTACCTATGGGATCAAACGTCCTAATACAACGTGGCAGATTCCAGGCTGTGGAAAGGAGCAAATGTTTTTCTGAAACCTTAATCCGGCCCCAGTAAAAAGGAGTGTCCTTCGCAAGAGGCATTAAACTAGCCTCCTGACTTTCTGTGGTCATTAATTCCCTACCGTAATGATGAATTTGACCGCATTTATGGATGTGGTAGCACATTCCGCTTGCCTGATTGAACCTGTCAGGATACGCTACCCCTCTATCAGAGCAGCTTCATTCAACCACAAAGTCAAAAGTTCAACTGTTATTTGCAGAAGTCAGATTATGGTTAATCTCCAAAGCTAAACAGGTTCAATTCTGTTCTGTACATGGATGGGAGACCCTTTTTGGAAAACTAGCTTCCTGCGGGAGATAGTTTTAGTCCAGCCAGCAGGGGTTGCTCATTCCCTGATATGTACTTTAGGTTCCAAAAGTCCAAATATACAAAAATGACTTCTGCAGTGTAAGGCTTTTGATGAAGCACTAAATCGCCCCATGTAAAAATGAGTGTCCTTCGGATGAGGCATTAAACAGGCCTCCTGACTTTCTGTGGTCCCTAATTCCCTACCTTAATGATGAATTTGACCTCATTTATGGAGGTGGTAGCGCAATCTGCCGGCCTTATAGAGCCTGGCAGGTTGCGCTACCTTTGTGAAAAACTAGTCCCACCAGCAGGGGGTGCTCTTTCCTTGACATGTACCTATGGGATCAAACGTCCTAATACAACGAGGCAGATTCCAGGCTGTGGAAAGGAGCAAATGTTTTTCTGAAACCTTAATCCGGCACCTGTAAAAAGGAGCATCCTTCGCATGAGGCATTAAACTGGCCTCCTGACTTTCTGTGGTCATCAATTCCCTACCTTAATGATGAATTTGACCTCATTTATGGAGGTGGTAGCACATTCCGCTGGCCTGATTGAACCTGTCAGGATGCGCTACCCCTCTATCAGAGCAGCTTCATTCAACCGGAACAGAACAAGTTCAACTGTTGCTTGCAGTAATCAGATTCTGGTTACTCTCTAAAGCTAAGCAGGCCCGAGCCTGCTCTGTGCATGGATGGGGGACACTTTGTGAAAAACTAGCTTCCTGCGTGAGTTAGTTTTAGTCCAGCCAGCAGGGGTTGCTCATTCCCTGATATGTACTTTAGGTTCCAAAAGTCCAAATATACAAAAATGACTTCTGCGCTGTAAGGCTTTTGATGAAGCATTAAATCGCCCCATGTAAAAATGAGTGTCCTTCGGATGAGGCATTAAACAGGCCTCCTGACTTTCTGTGGTCATTAATTCCCTACCTTAATGATGAATTTGACCTCATTTATGGAGGTGGTAGCGCAATCTGCCGGCCTTATAGAGCCTGGCAGGTTGCGCTACCTTTGTGAAAAACTAGTCCCACCAGCAGGGGGTGCTCTTTCCCTGACATGTACCTATGGGATCAAACGTCCTAATACAACGAGGCAGATTCCAGGCTGTGGAAAGGAGCAAATGTTTTTCTGAAACCTTAATCCGGCACCTGTAAAAAGGAGCATCCTTCGCATGAGGCATTAAACTGGCCTCCTGACTTTCTGTGGTCATTAATTCCCTACCTTAATGATGAATTTGACCTCATTTATGGAGGTGGTAGCACAGTCCGCTGGAACTGATTGAACCTGTCAGGATGCGCTACCCCTCTATCAGAGCAGCTTCATTCAACCTTAACAGAACAAGTTCAACTGTTGCGTGCAGTAGTCAGATTCTGGTTACTTTCCAAAGCTAACCAGGCCCGAGCCTGCTCTGAGCATGGATGGGGGACACTTCGTGGAAAACTAGCTTCCTGTGGGAGATAGTTTTAGTCCAGTCAGCAGGGGTTGCTCATTCCATGATATGTACTTTAGGTTCCAAAAGTCCAAATATACAAAAATGACTTCTGCAGTGTAAGGCTTTTGATGAAGCATTAAATCGCCCCATGTAAAAATGGGTGTCCTTCGGATGAGGCATTAAACGGGCCTCCTGACTTTCTGTGGTCATTAATTCCCTACCTTAATGATGAATCTGACCTCATTCATGGAGGTGGTAGCGTAATCTGCCGGCCTTATATAGCCTGGCAGGTTGCGCTAACTTTGTGAAAAACTACTCAAACCAGCAGGGGGTGCTCTTTCCCTGACATGTACCTATGGGATCAAACGTCCTAATACAACGAGGCAGATTCCAGGCTGTGGAAAGGAGCAAATGTTTTTCTGAAACCTTAATCCGGCACCTGTAAAAAGGAGCGTCCTTCGCATGAGGCATTAAACTGGCCTCCTGACTTTCTGTGGTCATTAATTCCCTACCTTAATGATGAATTTGACCTCATTTATGGAGGTGGTAATGATTTCAGCCGGCCTTATAGAGCCTGGCAGGTTGCGCTACCTTTGTGAAAAACTAGTCCCACCAGCAGGGGGTGCTCTTTCCCTGACATGTACCTATGGGATCAAACGTCCTAATACAACGAGGCAGATTCCAGGCTGTGGAAAGGAGCAAATGTTTTTCTGAAACCTTAATCCGGCACCTGTAAAAAGGAGCGTCCTTCGCATGAGGCATTAAACTGGCCTCCTGACTTTCTGTGGTCATTAATTCCCTACCGTAATGATGAATTTGACCTCATTTATGGAGGTGGTAGCACATTCCGCTTGCCTGATTGAACCTGTCAGGATACGCTACCCCTCTATCAGAGCAGCTTCATTCAACCACAAAGTTAAAAGTTCAGCTGTTACTTGCACTAGTCGGGTTCTGGTTAATCTTCAAAGCTAAGCAGGCCCGAGCCTGCTCTGTGCATGGATGGGGGACACTTTGTGGAAAACTAGCTTCCTGCGGGAGATAGTTTTAGTCAAGCCAGCAGGGGTTGCTCATTGCCTGATATGTACTTTAGGTTCCAAAAGTCGAAATATACAAAAATGACTTCTGCAGTGTAAGGCTTTTGATGAAGCATTAAATCGCCCCATGTAAAGATGAGTGTCCTTCGGATGAGGCATTAAACAGGCCTCCTGACTTTCTGTGGTGATTAATTCCCTACCTTAATGATGAATTTGATCTCATTCATGGAGGTGGTAGTGCATTCCGCCGGCCTTATAGAGCTTGGCAGGTTGCGCTTCCTTTGTGAAAAACTAGTCTGGCCAGCAGGGGGGGCTCTTTCCCTGACATGTACCTATGGGATCAAACGTCATAATACAACGAGGCAGATTCCAGGCCGTGAAAAGGAGCAAATGTTTTTATGAAACCTTAATCCGGCACCTGTAAAAAGGAGCATCCTTCACATGAGGCATTAAACTGGTCTCCTGACTTTCTGTGGTCATTAATTCCCTACCTTAATGATGAATTTGACCTAATTTATGGAGGTGGTAGCACAGTCTGCTGGCCTCATTGAACCTGTCAGGATGCGCTACCCCTCTATCAGAGCAGCTTCATTCAACAGAAACAAAAGAAGTTCAACTGTTGTGTGCAGTAGTCAGATTATGGTTACTTTCTAAAGCTAAGCAGTCCCGAGCCTGCTCTGTGCATGGATGGGGGACACTTTGTGGAAAACTAGCTTCCTGTGGGATACAGTTTTAGTCCAGTCAGCAGGGGTTGCTCATTCCATGATATGTATTTTAGGTTCCAAATGTCCAAATATACAAAAATGACTTCTGCGCTGTAAGGCTTTTGATGAAGCATTAAATCGCCCCATGTAAAAATGAGTGTCTTGCGGATGAGGCATTAAACAGAACTCCTGACTTTCTGTGGTCATTAATTCCCTACCTTCATGATGAATTTGACCTCATTCATGGAGGTGGTAGCGTAATCTGCCGGCCTTATATAGCCTGGCAGGTTGCGCTACCTTTGTGAAAAACTAGTCAAACCAGCAGGGGGTGCTCTTTCCCTGACATGTACCTATGGGATCAAACGTCCTAATACAACGAGGCAGATTCCAGGCTGTGGAAAGGAGCAAATGTTTTTCTGAAACCTTAATCCGGCACCTGTAAAAAGGAGCGTCCTTCGCATGAGGCATTAAACTGGCCTCCTGACTTTCTGTGGTCATTAATTCCCTACCTTAATGATGAATTTGACCTCATTTATGGAGGTGGTAGCACAGTCCGCTGGCCTGATTGAACCTGTCAGGATGCGCTACCCCTCTATCAGAGCAGCTTCATTCAACCGAAACAGAACAAGTTCAACTGTTGCGTGCAGTAGTCTAGATCTGGTTACTTTCCAAAGCTAATCAGGCCCGAGCCTGCTCTGTGCATGGATGGGGGACACTTTGTGGAAAACTAGCTTCCTGTGGGAGATAGTTTTAGTCCAGTCAGCAGGGGTTGCTCATTCCATGATATGTACTTTAGGTTCCAAAAGTCCAAATATACAAAAATGACTTCTGCGCTGTAAGGCTTTTGATGAAGCATTAAATCGCCCCATGTAAAAATGAGTGTCCTTCGGATGAGGCATTAAACAGGCCTCCTGACTTTCTGTGGTCATTAATTCCCTACCTTAATGATGAATTTGACCTCATTTATGGAGGTGGTAGCGCAATCTGCCGGCCTTATAGAGCCTGGCAGGTTGCGCTACCTTTGTGAAAAACTAGTCCCACCAGCAGGGGGTGCTCTTTCCCTGACATGTACCTATGGGATCAAACGTCCTAATACAACGAGGCAGATTCCAGGCTGTGGAAAGGAGCAAATGTTTTTCTGAAACCTTAATCCGGCACCTGTAAAAAGGAGCATCCTTCGCATGAGGCATTAAACTGGCCTCCTGACTTTCTGTGGTCATTAATTCCCTACCTTAATGATGAATTTGACCTCATTTATGGAGGTGGTAGCACATTCCGCTGGCCTGATTGAACCTGTCAGGATGCGCTACCCCTCTATCAGAGCAGCTTCATTCAACCGAAACAGAGCGAGTTCAACTGTTGCTTGCCGTAGTCAGATTCTGGTTACTCTCTAAAGCTAAGCAGGCCTGACCCTGCTCTGTGCAAGGATGGGGGACTCTTTGTGGAAATCTATCTTCTTGCGGGAGATAGTTTTAGTCCAGCCAGCAGGGGTTGCTCATTCCCTGATATGTACTTTAGGTTCCAAAAGTCCAAATATATAGAAAAATGACTTCTGTGCTGTAAGGCTTTTGATGAAGCATTAAATCGCCCCATGAAAAGATGAGTGTCCTTCGGATGAGGCATTAAACAGGCCTCCTGACTTTCTGTGGTCATTAATTCCCTACCTTAATGATGAATTTGACCTCATTCATGGAGGTGGTAGTGCATTCCGCCGGACTTATAGAGCTTGGCAGGTTGCGCTTCCTTTGTGAAAATCTAGTCTGGCCAGCAGGGGGGGCTCTTTCCCTGACATGTACCTATGGGATCAAACGTCCTAATACAACGAGGCAGATTCTAGGCTGTGGAAAGGAGCAAATGTTTTTCTGAAACCTTAATCCGGCCCCAGTAAAAAGGAGTGTCCTTCGCAAGAGGCATTAAACTAGCCTCCTGACTATCTGTGGTCATTAATTCCCTACCGTAATGATGAATTTGACCGCATTTATGGATGTGGTAGCACATTCCGCTTGCCTGATTGAACCTGTCAGGATACGCTACCCCTCTATCAGAGCAGCTTCATTCAACCACAAAGTCAAAAGTTCAATTGTTATTTGCAGTAGTCAGATTATGGTTAATCTCCAAAGCTAAACAGGGCCAATTCTGCTCTGTACATGGATGGGAGACCCTTTGTGGAAAACTAGCTTCCTGCGGGAGATAGTTTTAGTCCAGCCAGCAGGGGTTGCTCATTCCCTGATATGTACTTTAGGTTCCAAAAGTCCAAATATATAGAAAAATGACTTCTGCAGTGTAAGGCTTTTGATGAAGCACTAAATCGCCCCATGTTAAAATGAGTGTCCTTCGGATGAGGCATTAAACAGGCCTCCTGACTTTCTGTGGTCATTATTTCCCTACCTTAATGATGAATTTGACCTCATTTATGGAGGTGGTAGCGCAATCTGCCAGCCTTATAGAGCCTGGCAGGTTGCGCTACCTTTGTGAAAAACTAGTCCCACCAGCAGGGGGTGCTCTTTCCCTGACATGTACCTATGGGATCAAACGTCCTAATACAACGAGGCAGATTCCAGGCTGTGGAAAGGAGCAAATGTTTTTCTGAAACCTTAATCCGGCACCTGTAAAAAGGAGCATCCTTCGCATGAGGCATTAAACTGGCCTCCTGACTCTCTGTGGTCATTAATTCCCTACCTTAATGATGAATTTGACCTCATTTATGGAGGTGGTAGCACATTCCGCTGGCTGATTGAATATGTCAGGATGCGCTACCCCTCTATCAGAGCAGCTTCATTCAACCGAAACAGAACAAGTTCAACTGTTGCTTGCAGTAGTCAGATTCTGGTTACTCTCTAAAGCTAAGCAGGCCAGAGCCTGGTCTGTGCATGGATGGGGGACACTTTGTGGTAAACTATATTCCTGCATGAGATAGTTTTAGTCCAGCCAGCAGGGGTTGCTCATTCCCTGATATGTACTTCAGGTTCCAAAAGTCCAAATATACAAAAATGACTTCTGCAGTGTAAGGCTTTTGATGAAGCATTAAATCGCCCCATGTAAAAATGAGTGTCCTTCAGATGAGGCATTAAACAGGCCTCCTGACTTTCTGTGGTCATTAATTCCCTACCTTAATGATGAATTTGACCTCATTTATGGAGGTGGTAGTGCAATCTGCCAGCCTTATAGAGCCTGGCAGGTTGCGCTACCTTTGTGAAAAACTAGTCCCACCAGCAGGGGGTGCTCTTTCCCTGACATGTACCTATGGGATCAAACGTCCTAATACAACGAGGCAGATTCCAGGCTGAGAAAAGGAGCAAATGTTTTTCTGAAACCTTAATCCGGCCCCAGTAAAAAGGAGTGTCCTTCGCAAGAGGCATTAAACTAGCCTCCTGACTTTCTGTGGTCATTAATTCCCTACCGTAATGATGAATTTGACCGCATTTATGGATGTGGTAGCACATTCCGCTTGCCTGATTGAACCTGTCAGGATACGCTACCCCTCTATCAGAGCAGCTTCATTCAACCACAAAGTCAAAAGTTCAATTGTTATTTGCAGTAGTCAGATTATGGTTAATCTCCAAAGCTAAACAGGGCCAATTCTGTTCTGTACATGGATGGGAGACCCTTTGTGGAAAACTAGCTTTCTGCGGGAGATAGTTTTAGTCCAGCCAGCAGGGGTTGCTCATTTCCTGATATGTACTTTAGGTTCCAAAAGTCCAAATATACAAAAATGACTTCTGCGCTGTAAGGCTTTTGATGAAGCATTAAATCGTCCCATGTAAAAATGAGTGTCCTTCGGATGAGGCATTAAACAGGCCTCCTGACTTTCTGTGGTCATTAATTCCCTACCTTAATGATGAATTTGACCTCATTTATGGAGGTGGTAGCGCAATCTGCCGGCCTTATAGAGCCTGGCAGGTTGCGCTACCTTTGTGAAAAACTAGTCCCACCAGCAGGGGGTGCTCTTTCCCTGACATGTACCTATGGGATCAAACGTCCTAATACAACGAGGCAGATTCCAGGCTGTGGAAAGGAGCAAATGTTTTTCTGAAACCTTAATCCGGCACCTGTAAAAAGGAGCATCCTTCGCATGAGGCATTAAACTGGCCTCCTGACTTTCTGTGGTCATTAATTCCCTACCGTAATGATGAATTTGACCGCATTTATGGATGTGGTAGCACATTCCGCTTGCCTGATTGAACCTGTCAGGATACGCTACCCCTCTATCAGAGCAGCTTCATTCAACCACAAAGTCAAAAGTTCAATTGTTATTTGCAGTAGTCAGATTATGGTTAATCTCCAAAGCTAAACAGGGCCAATTCTGTTCTGTACATGGATGGGAGACCCTTTGTGGAAAACTAGCTTTCTGCGGGAGATAGTTTTAGTCCAGCCAGCAGGGGTTGCTCATTTCCTGATATGTACTTTAGGTTCCAAAAGTCCAAATATACAAAAATGACTTCTGCAGTGTAAGGCTTTTGATGAAGCACTAAATCGCCCCATGTAAAAATGAGTGTCCTTCGGATGAGGCATTAAACAGGCCTCCTGACTTTCTGTGGTCATTAATTCCCTACCTTAATGATGAATTTGACCTCATTTATGGAGGTGGTAGCGCAATCTGCCGGCCTTATAGAGCCTGGCAGGTTGCGCTACCTTTGTGAAAAACTAGTCCCACCAGCAGGGGGTGCTCTTTCCCTGACATGTACCTATGGGATCAAACGTCCTAATACAACGAGGCAGATTCCAGGCTGTGGAAAGGAGCAAATGTTTTTCTGAAACCTTAATCCGGCACCTGTAAAAAGGAGCATCCTTCGCATGAGGCATTAAACTGGCCTCTTGACTTTCTGTGGTCATTAATTCCCTACCTTAATGCTGAATTTGACCTCATTTATGGAGGTGGTAGCACATTCCGCTGGCCTGATTGAACCTGTCAGGATGCGCTACCCCTCTATCAGAGCAGCTTCATTCAACCAAAACAGAACAAGTTCAACTGTTGCTTGCAGTAGTCAGATTCTGGTTACTCTCTAAAGCTAAGCAGGCCCGAGCCTGCTCTGTGCATGGATGGGGTACACTTTGTGAAAAACTAGCTTCCTGCGGCAGATAGTTTTAGTCCAGCCAGCAGGGGTTGCTCATTCCCTGATATGTACTTTAGGTTCCAAAAGTCCAAATATACAAAAATGACTTCTGCGCTGTAAGGCTTTTGATGAAGCATTAAATCGCCCCATGTAAAAATGAGTGTCCTTCGGGTGAGGCATTAAACAGGCCTCCTGACTTTCTGTGGTCATTAATTCCCTACCTTAATGATGAATTTGACCTCATTTATGGAGGTGGTAGCGCAATCTGCTGGCCTTATAGAGCCTGGCAGGTTGCGCTACCTTTGTGAAAAACTAGTCCCACCAGCAGGGGGTGCTCTTTCCCTGACATGTACCTATGGGATCAAACGTCCTAATACAACCAGGCAGATTCCAGGCTGTGGAAAGGAGCAAATGTTTTTCTGAAACCTTAATCCGGCACCTGTAAAAAGGAGCATCCTTCGCATGAGGCATTAAACTGGCCTCCTGACTTTCTGTGGTCATTAATTCCCTACCTTAGTGATGAATTTGACCTCATTTATGGAGGTGGTAGCACAGTCCGCTGGCCTGATTGAACCTGTCAGGATGCGCTACCCCTCTATCAGAGCAGCTTCATTCAACCGAAACAGAACAAGTTCAACTGTTACGTGCAGTAGTCAGATTCTGGTTACTTTCCAAAGCTAACCAGGCCCGAACCTGCTCTGTGGATGGATGGGGGACACTTTGTGGAAAATTAGCTTCCTGTGGGAGATAGTTTTAGTCCAGTCAGCAGGGGTTGCTCATTCCCTGATATGTACTTTAGGTTCCAAAAGTCCAAATATACAAAAATGACTTCTGCGCTGTAAGGCTTTTGATGAAGCATTAAATCGCCCCATGTAAAAATGAGTGTCCTTCGGATGAGGCATTAAACAGGCCTCCTGACTTTCTGTGGTCATTAATTCCCTACCTTAATGATGAATTTGACCTCATTTATGGAGGTGGTAGCGCAATCTGCCGGCCTTATAGAGCCTGGCAGGTTGCGCTACCTTTGTGAAAAACTAGTCCCACCAGCAGGGGGTGCTCTTTCCCTGACATGTACCTATGGGATCAAACGTCCTAATACAACGAGGCAGATTCCAGGCTGTGGAAAGGAGCAAATGTTTTTCTGAAACCTTAATCCGGCACCTGTAAAAAGGAGCATCCTTCGCATGAGGCATTAAACTGGCCTCCTGACTTTCTGTGGTCATTAATTCCCTACCTTAATGATGAATTTGACCTCATTTATGGAGGTGGTAGCACAGTCCGCTGGCCTGATTGAACCTGTCAGGATGCGCTACCCCTCTATCAGAGCAGCTTCATTCAAACAAAACAGAACAAGTTCAACTGTTGCTTGCAGTAGTCAGATTCTGGTTACTCTCTAAAGCTAAGCAGGCCCGAGCCTGCTCTGTGCATGGATGTGGGACACTTTGTGAAAATCTAGCTTCCTGCGGGAGATAGTTTTAGTCCAGCCAGCAGGGGTTGCTCATTCCCTGATATGTACTTTAGGTTCCAAAAGTCCAAATATACAAAAATGACTTCTGCGCTGTAAGGCTTTTGATGAAGCATTAAATCGCCCCATGTAAAAATGAGTGTCCTTCGGATGAGGCATTAAACAGGCCTCCTGACTTTCTGTGGTCATTAATTCCCTACCTTAATGATGAATTTGACCTCATTTATGGAGGTGGTAGCGCAATCTGCCGGCCTTATAGAGCCTGGCAGGTTGCGCTACCTTTGTGAAAAACTAGTCCCACCAGCAGGGGGTGCTCTTTCCCTGACATGTACCTATGGGATCAAACGTCCTAATACAACGAGGCAGATTCCAGGCTGTGGAAAGGAGCAAATGTTTTTCTGAAACCTTAATCCGGCACCTGTAAAAAGGAGCATCCTTCGCATGAGGCATTAAACTGGCCTCCTGACTTTCTGTGGTCATTAATTCCCTACCTTAATGATGAATTTGACCTCATTTATGGAGGTGGTAGCACAGTCCGCTGGCCTGATTGAACCTGTCAGGATGCGCTACCCCTCTATCAGAGCAGCTTCATTCAACCACAAAGTCAAAAGTTCAATTGTTATTTGCAGTAGTCAGATTATGGTTAATCTCCAAAGCTAAACAGGGCCAATTCTGTTCTGTACATGGATGGGAGACCCTTTGTGGAAAACTAGCTTCCTGCGGGAGATAGTTTTAGTCCAGTCAGCAGGGGTTGCTCATTCCATGATATGTACTTTAGGTTCCAAAAGTCCAAATATACAAAAATGACTTCTGCGCTGTAAGGCTTTTGATGAAGCATTAAATCGCCCCATGTAAAAATGAGTGTCCTTCGGATGAGGCATTAAACAGGCCTCCTGACTTTCTGTGGTCATTAATTCCCTACCTTAATGATGAATTTGACCTCATTTATGGAGGTGGTAGCGCAATCTGCCGGCCTTATAGAGCCTGGCAGGTTGCGCTACCTTTGTGAAAAACTAGTCCCACCAGCAGGGGGTGCTCTTTCCCTGACATGTACCTATGGGATCAAACGTCCTAATACAACGAGGCAGATTCCAGGCTGTGGAAAGGAGCAAATGTTTTTCTGAAACCTTAATCCGGCACCTGTAAAAAGGAGCATCCTTCGCGTGAGGCATTAAACTGGCCTCCTGACTTCCTGTGGTCATTAATTCCCTACCTTAATGATGAATTTGACCTCATTTATGGAGGTGGTAGCACAGTCCGCTGGCCTGATTGAACCTGTCAGGATGCGCTACCCCTCTATCAGAGCAGCTTCATTCAACCGAAAAAGAACAAGTTCAACTGTTGCGTGCAGTAGTCTAGTTCTGGTTACTTTCCAAAGCTAACCAGGCCCGAGCCTGCTCTGTGCATGGATGGGGGACACTTTGTGGAAAACTAGCTTCCTGTGGGAGATAGTTTTAGTCCAGTCAGCAGGGGTTGCTCATTCCATGATATGTACTTTAGGTTCCAAAAGTCCAAATATACAAAAATGACTTCTGCGCTGTAAGGCTTTTGATGAAGCATTAAATCGCCCCATGTAAAAATGATTGTCCTTCGGATGAGGCATTAAACAGGCCTCCTGACTTTCTGTGGTCATTAATTCCCTACCTTAATGATGAATTTGACCTCATTTATGGAGGTGGTAGCGCAATCTGCCGGCCTTATAGAGCCTGGCAGGTTGCGCTACCTTTGTGAAAAACTAGTCCCACCAGCAGGGGGTGCTCTTTCCCTGACATGTACCTATGGGATCAAACGTCCTAATACAACGAGGCAGATTCCAGGCTGTGGAAAGGAGCAAATGTTTTTCTGAAACCTTAATCCGGCACCTGTAAAAAGGAGCATCCTTCGCATGAGGCATTAAACTGGCCTCCTGACTTTCTGTGGTCATTAATTCCCTACCTTAATGATGAATTTGACCTCATTTATGGAGGTGGTAGCACATTCCGCTGGCCTGATTGAACCTGTCAGGATGCGCTACCCCTCTATCAGAGCAGCTTCATTCAACCGAAACAGAACAAGTTTAGCTGTTGCTTGCAGTAGTCAGATTCTGGTTACTCTCTAAAGCTAAGCAGGCCCGAGCCTGCTCTGTGCATGGATGGGGGACACTTTGTGAAAAACTAGCTTCCTGCGGGAGATAGTTTTAGTCCAGCCAGCAGGGGTTGCTCATTCCCTGATATGTACTTTAGGTTCCAAAAGTCCAAATTTACAAAAATGACTTCTGCGCTGTAAGGCTTTTGATGAAGCATTAAATCGTCCCATGTAAAAATGAGTGTCCTTCGGATGAGGCATTAAACAGGCCTCCTGACTTTCTGTGGTCATTAATTCCCTACCTTAATGATGAATTTGACCTCATTTATGGAGGTGGTAGCGCAATCTGCCGGCCTTATAGAGCCTGGCAGGTTGCGCTACCTTTGTGAAAAACTAGTCCCACCAGCAGGGGGTGCTCTTTCCCTGACATGTACCTATGGGATCAAACGTCCTAATACAACGAGGCAGATTCCAGGCTGTGGAAAGGAGCAAATGTTTTTCTGAAACCTTAATCCGGCACCTGTAAAAAGGAGCATCCTTCGCATGAGGCATTAAACTGGCCTCCTGACTTTCTGTGGTCATTAATTCCCTACCGTAATGATGAATTTGACCGCATTTATGGATGTGGTAGCACATTCCGCTTGCCTGATTGAACCTGTCAGGATGCGCTACCCCTCTATCAGAGCAGCTTCATTCAACTGAAACAGAACAAGTTCAACTGTTGCTTGCAGTAGTCAGATTCTGGTTACTCTCTAAAGCTAAGCAGGCCCGAGCCTGCTCTGTGCATGGATGGGGGACACTTTGTGAAAAACTAGCTTCCTGCGCCAGATAGTTTTAGTCCAGCCAGCAGGGGTTGCTCATTCCCTGATATGTACTTTAGGTTCCAAAAGTCCAAATATACAAAAATGACTTCTGCGCTGTAAGGCTTTTGATGAAGCATTAAATCGCCCCATGTAAAAATGAGTGTCCTTCGGATGAGGCATTAAACAGGCCTCCTGACTTTCTGTGGTCATTAATTCCCTACCTTAATGATGAATTTGACCTCATTTATGGAGGTGGTAGCGCAATCTGCCGGCCTTATAGAGCCTGGCAGGTTGCGCTACCTTTGTGAAAAACTAGTCCCACCAGCAGGGGGTGCTCTTTCCCTGACATGTACCTATGGGATCAAACTTCCTAATACAACCAGGCAGATTCCAGGCTGTGGAAAGGAGCAAATGTTTTTCTGAAACCTTAATCCGGCACCTGTAAAAAGGAGCATCCTTCGCATGAGGCATTAAACTGGCCTCCTGACTTTCTGTGGTCATTAATTCCCTACCTTAGTGATGAATTTGACCTCATTTATGGAGGTGGTAGCACAGTCCGCTGGCCTGATTGAACCTGTCAGGATGCGCTACCCCTCTATCAGAGCAGCTTCATTCAACCGAAACAGAACAAGTTCAACTGTTACGTGTAGTAGTCAGATTCTGGTTACTTTCCAAAGCTAACCAGGCCCGAACCTGCTCTGTGGATGGATGGGGGACACTTTGTGGAAAATTAGCTTCCTGTGGGAGATAGTTTTAGTCCAGTCAGCAGGGGTTGCTCATTCCATGATATGTACTTTAGGTTCCAAAAGTCCAAATATACAAAAATGACTTCTGCAGTGTAAGGCTTTTGATGAAGCATTAAATCGCCCCATGTAAAAATGAGTGTCCTTCCGGATGAGGCATTAAACAGGCCTCCTGACTTTCTGTGGTCATTAATTCCCTACCTTAATGATGAATTTGACCTCATTCATGGAGGTGGTAATGCATTCAGCCGGCCTTATAGAGCTTGGCAGGTTGCGCTTCCTTTGTGAAAAACTAGTTTGGCCAGCAGGGGGGCTCTTTCCCTGAAATGTACCTATTGGATCAAACATCCTAATACAACGAGGCAGATTCCAGGCCGTGAAAAGGAGCAAATGTTTTTATGAAACCTTAATCCGGCCCCAGTAAAAAGGAGTGTCCTTCACAAGAGGCATTAAACTGGCCTCCTGACTTTCTGTGGTCATTAATTCCCTACCTTAATGATGAATTTGACCTCATTTATGGAGGTGGTAGCACATTCCGCTGGCCTGATTGAACCTGTCAGGATGCGCTACCCCTCTATCAGAGCAGCTTCATTCAACCACAAAGTCAAAAGTTCAATTGTTATTTGCAGTAGTCAGATTATGGTTAATCTCCAAAGCTAAACAGGGCCAATTCTGTTCTGTACATGGATGGGAGACCCTTTGTGGAAAACTAGCTTTCTGCGGGAGATAGTTTTAGTCCAGCCAGCAGGGGTTGCTCATTTCCTGATATGTACTTTAGGTTCCAAAAGTCCAAATATACAAAAATGACTTCTGCAGTGTAAGGCTTTTGATGAAGCACTAAATCGCCCCATGTAAAAATGAGTGTCCTTCGGATGAGGCATTAAACAGGCCTCCTGACTTTCTGTGGTCATTAATTCCCTACCTTAATGATGAATTTGACCTCATTTATGGAGGTGGTAGCGCAATCTGCCGGCCTTATAGAGCCTGGCAGGTTGCGCTACCTTTGTGAAAAACTAGTCCCACCAGCAGGGGGTGCTCTTTCCCTGACATGTACCTATGGGATCAAACGTCCTAATACAACGAGGCAGATTCCAGGCTGTGGAAAGGAGCAAATGTTTTTCTGAAACCTTAATCCGGCACCTGTAAAAAGGAGCATCCTTCGCATGAGGCATTAAACTGGCCTCTTGACTTTCTGTGGTCATTAATTCCCTACCTTAATGCTGAATTTGACCTCATTTATGGAGGTGGTAGCACATTCCGCTGGCCTGATTGAACCTGTCAGGATGCGCTACCCCTCTATCAGAGCAGCTTCATTCAACCGAAACAGAACAAGTTCAACTTTTGCTTGCAGTAGTCAGATTCTGGTTACTCTCTAAAGCTAAGCAGGCCCGAGCCTGCTCTGTGCATGGATGGGGGACACTTTGTGAAAAACTAGCTTCCTGCGGCAGATAGTTTTAGTCCAGCCAGCAGGGGTTGCTCATTCCCTGATATGTACTTTAGGTTCCAAAAGTCCAAATATACAAAAATGACTTCTGCGCTGTAAGGCTTTTGATGAAGCATTAAATCGCCCCATGTAAAAATGAGTGTCCTTCGGATGAGGCATTAAACAGGCCTCCTGACTTTCTGTGGTCATTAATTCCCTACCTTAATGATGAATTTGACCTCATTTATGGAGGTGGTAGCGCAATCTGCCGGCCTTATAGAGCCTGGCAGGTTGCGCTACCTTTGTGAAAAACTAGTCCCACCAGCAGGGGGTGCTCTTTCCCTGACATGTACCTATGGGATCAAACGTCCTAATACAACCAGGCAGATTCCAGGCTGTGGAAAGGAGCAAATGTTTTTCTGAAACCTTAATCCGGCACCTGTAAAAAGGAGCATCCTTCGCATGAGGCATTAAACTGGCCTCTTGACTTTCTGTGGTCATTAATTCCCTACCTTAATGCTGAATTTGACCTCATTTATGGAGGTGGTAGCACATTCCGCTGGCCTGATTGAACCTGTCAGGATGCGCTACCCCTCTATCAGAGCAGCTTCATTCAACCGAAACAGAACAAGTTCAACTTTTGCTTGCAGTAGTCAGATTCTGGTTACTCTCTAAAGCTAAGCAGGCCCGAGCCTGCTCTGTGCATGGATGGGGGACACTTTGTGAAAAACTAGCTTCCTGCGGCAGATAGTTTTAGTCCAGCCAGAAGGGGTTGCTCATTCCCTGATATGTACTTTAGGTTCCAAAAGTCCAAATATACAAAAATGACTTCTGCGCTGTAAGGCTTTTGATGAAGCATTAAATCGCCCCATGTAAAAATGAGTGTCCTTCGGATGAGGCATTAAACAGGCCTCCTGACTTTCTGTGGTCATTAATTCCCTACCTTAATGATGAATTTGACCTCATTTATGGAGGTGGTAGCGCAATCTGCCGGCCTTATAGAGCCTGGCAGGTTGCGCTACCTTTGTGAAAAACTAGTCCCACCAGCAGGGGGTGCTCTTTCCCTGACATGTACCTATGGGATCAAACGTCCTAATGCAACCAGGCAGATTCCAGGCTGTGGAAAGGAGCAAATGTTTTTCTGAAACCTTAATCCGGCACCTGTAAAAAGGAGCATCCTTCGCATGAGGCATTAAACTGGCCTCCTGACTTTCTGTGGTCATTAATTCCCTACCTTAGTGATGAATTTGACCTCATTTACGGAGGTGGTAGCACAGTCCGCTGGCCTGATTGAACCTGTCAGGATGCGCTACCCCTCTATCAGAGCAGCTTCATTCAACCGAAACAGGACAAGTTCAACTGTTACGTGCAGTAGTCAGATTCTGGTTACTTTCCAAAGCTAACCAGGCCCGAACCTGCTCTGTGGATGGATGGGGGACACTTTGTGGAAAATTAGCTTCCTGTGGGAGATAGTTTTAGTCCAGTCAGCAGGGGTTGCTCATTCCATGATATGTACTTTAGGTTCCAAAAGTCCAAATATACAAAAATGACTTCTGCAGTGTAAGGCTTTTGATGAAGCATTAAATCGCCCCATGTAAAAATGAGTGTCCTTCCGGATGAGGCATTAAACAGGCCTCCTGACTTTCTGTGGTCATTAATTCCCTACCTTAATGATGAATTTGACCTCATTCATGGAGGTGGTAATGCATTCAGCCGGCCTTATAGAGCTTGGCAGGTTGCGCTTCCTTTGTGAAAAACTAGTCTGGCCAGCAGGGGGGGCTCTTTCCCTGAAATGTACCTATTGGATCAAACATCCTAATACAACGAGGAAGATTCCAGGCCGTGAAAAGGAGCAAATGTTTTTATGAAACTTTAATCCGGCCCCAGTAAAAAGGAGTGTCCTTCACAAGAGGCATTAAACTGGCCTCCTGACTTTCTGTGGTCATTAATTCCCTACCTTAAAGATGAATTTGACCTCATTTATGGAAGTGGTAGCACATTCCGCTGGCCTGATTGAACCTGTCAGGATGCGCTACCCCTCTATCAGAGCAGCTTCATTCAACCGAAACAGAACGAGTTCAACTGTTGCTTGCCGTAGTCAGATTCTGGTTACTCTCTAAAGCTAAGCAGGCCTGACCCTGCTCTGTGCAAGGATGGGGGACTCTTCGTGTAAATCTATCTTCCTGCGGGAGATAGTTTTAGTCCAGCCAGCAGGGGTTGCTCATTCCCTGATATGTACTTTAGGTTCCAAAAGTCCAAATATACAAAAATGACTTCTGCGCTGTAAGGCTTTTGATGAAGCATTAAATCGCCCCATGTAAAAATGAGTGTCCTTCGGATGAGGCATTAAACAGGCCTCCTGACTTTCTGTGGTCATTAATTCCCTACCTTAATGATGAATTTGACCTCATTTATGGAGGTGGTAGCGCAATCTGCCGGCCTTATAGAGCCTGGCAGGTTGCGCTACCTTTGTGAAAAACTAGTCCCACCAGCAGGGGGTGCTCTTTCCCTGACATGTACCTATGGGATCAAACGTCCTAATACAACGAGGCAGATTCCAGGCTGTGGAAAGGAGCAAATGTTTTTCTGAAACCTTAATCCGGCACCTGTAAAAAGGAGCATCCTTCGTATGAGGCATTAAACTGGCCTCCTGACTTTCTGTGGTCATTAATTCCCTACCTTAATGATGAATTTGACCTCATTTATGGAGGTGGTAGCACAGTCCGCTGGCCTGATTGAACCTGTCAGGATGCGCTACCCCTCTATCAGAGCAGCTTCATTCAACCGAAACAGAACAAGTTCAACTGTTGCGTGCACTAGTCTAGTTCTGGTTACTTTCCAAAGCTAACCAGGCCCGAGCCTGCTCTGTGCATGGATGGGGGACACTTTGTGGAAAACTAGCTTCCTGTGGGAGATAGTTTTAGTCCAGCCAGCAGGGGTTGCTCATTCCCTGATATGTACTTCAGGTTCCAAAAGTCCAAATATACAAAAATGACTTCTGCAGTGTAAGGCTTTTGATGAAGCATTAAATCGCCCCATGTAAAAATGAGTGTCCTTCAGATGAGGCATTAAACAGGCCTCCTGACTTTCTGTGGTCATTAATTCCCTACCTTAATGATGAATTTGACCTCATTTATGGAGGTGGTAGTGCAATCTGCCAGCCTTATAGAGCCTGGCAGGTTGCGCTACCTTTGTGAAAAACTAGTCCCACCAGCAGGGGATGCTCTTTCCCTGACATGTACCTATGGGATCAAACGTCCTAATACAACGAGGCAGATTCCAGGCTGAGAAAAGGAGCAAATGTTTTTCTGAAACCTTAATCCTGCCACAGTAAAAAGGAGTGTCCTTCGCAAGAGGAATTAAACTAGCCTCCTGACTTTCTGTGGTCATTAATTCCCTACCGTAATAATGAATTTGACCGCATTTATGGATGTGGTAGCACATTCCGCTTGCCTGATTGAACCTGTCAGGATACGCTACCCCTCTATCAGAGCAGCTTCATTCAACCACAAAGTCAAAAGTTCAACTGTTGCGTGCAGTAGTCTAGTTCTGGTTACTTTCCAAAGCTAACCAGGCCCGAGCCTGCTCTGTGCATGGATGGGGGACACTTTGTGGAAAACTAGCTTCCTGTGGGAGATAGTTTTAGTCCAGTCAGCAGGGGTTGCTCATTCCATGATATGTACTTTAGGTTCCAAAAGTCCAAATATACAAAAATGACTTCTGCGCTGTAAGGCTTTTGATGAAGCATTAAATCGCCCCATGTAAAAATGAGTGTCCTTCGGATGAGGCATTAAACAGGCCTCCTGACTTTCTGTGGTCATTAATTCCCTACCTTAATGATGAATTTGACCTCATTTATGGAGGTGGTAGCGCAATCTGCCGGCCTTATAGAGCCTGGCAGGTTGCGCTACCTTTGTGAAAAACTAGTCCCACCAGCAGGGGGTGCTCTTTCCCTGACATGTACCTATGGGATCAAACGTCCTAATACAACGAGGCAGATTCCAGGCTGTGGAAAGGAGCAAATGTTTTTCTGAAACCTTAATCCGGCACCTGTAAAAAGGAGCATCCTTCGCATGAGGCATTAAACTGGCCTCCTGACTTTCTGTGGTCATTAATTCCCTACCTTAATGATGAATTTGACCTCATTTATGGAGGTGGTAGCACATTCCGCTGGCCTGATTGAACCTGTCAGGATGCGCTACCCCTCTATCAGAGCAGCTTCATTCAACCGAAACAGAGCGAGTTCAACTGTTGCTTGCCGTAGTCAGATTCTGGTTACTCTCTAAAGCTAAGCAGGCCTGACCCTGCTCTGTGCAAGGATGGGGGACTCTTCGTGGAAATCTATCTTCTTGCGGGAGATAGTTTTAGTCCAGCCAGCAGGGGTTGCTCATTCCCTGATATGTACTTTAGGTTCCAAAAGTCCAAATATATAGAAAAATGACTTCTGTGCTGTAAGGCTTTTGATGAAGCATTAAATCGCCCCATGAAAAGATGAGTGTCCTTCGGATGAGGCATTAAACAGGCCTCCTGACTTTCTGTGGTCATTAATTCCCTACCTTAATGATGAATTTGACCTCATTCATGGAGGTGGTAGTGCATTCCGCCGGACTTATAGAGCTTGGCAGGTTGCGCTTCCTTTGTGAAAAACTAGTCTGGCCAGCAGGGGGGGCTCTTTCCCTGACATGTACCTATGGGATCAAACGTCCTAATACAACGAGGCAGATTCTAGGCTGTGGAAAGGAGCAAATGTTTTTCTGAAACCTTAATCCGGCCCCAGTAAAAAGGAGTGTCCTTCGCAAGAGGCATTAAACTAGCCTCCTGACTTTCTGTGGTCATTAATTCGCTACCGTAATGATGAATTTGACCTCATTTATGGAGGTCGTAGCACATTCCGCTGGCCTGATTGAACCTGTCAGGATGCGCTACCCCTCTATCAGAGCAGCTTCATTCAACCGAAACAGAACAAGTTTAGCTGTTGCTTGCAGTAGTCAGATTCTGGTTACTCTCTAAAGCTAAGCAGGCCCGAGCCTGCTCTGTGCATGGATGGGGGACACTTTGTGAAAAACTAGCTTCCTGCGGGAGATAGTTTTAGTCCAGCCAGCAGGGGTTGCTCATTCCCTGATATGTACTTTAGGTTCCAAAAGTCCAAATTTACAAAAATGACTTCTGCGCTGTAAGGCTTTTGATGAAGCATTAAATCGTCCCATGTAAAAATGAGTGTCCTTCGGATGAGGCATTAAACAGGCCTCCTGACTTTCTGTGGTCATTAATTCCCTACCTTAATGATGAATTTGACCTCATTTATGGAGGTGGTAGCGCAATCTGCCGGCCTTATAGAGCCTGGCAGGTTGCGCTACCTTTGTGAAAAACTAGTCCCACCAGCAGGGGGTGCTCTTTCCCTGACATGTACCTATGGGATCAAACGTCCTAATACAACGAGGCAGATTCCAGGCTGTGGAAAGGAGCAAATGTTTTTCTGAAACCTTAATCCGGCACCTGTAAAAAGCAGCATCCTTCGTATGAGGCATTAAACTGGCCTCCTGACTTTCTGTGGTCATTAATTCCCTACCGTAATGATGAATTTGACCGCATTTATGGATGTGGTAGCACATTCCGCTTGCCTGATTGAACCTGTCAGGATACGCTACCCCTCTATCAGAGCAGCTTCATTCAACCTCCAAGTCAAAAGTTCAATTGTTATTTGCAGTAGTCAGATTATGGTTAATCTCCAAAGCTAAACAGGGCCAATTCTGTTCTGTACATGGATGGGAGACCCTTTGTGGAAAACTAGCTTTCTGCGGGAGATAGTTTTAGTCCAGCCAGCAGGGGTTGCTCATTTCCTGATATGTACTTTAGGTTCCAAAAGTCCAAATATACAAAAATGACTTCTGCAGTGTAAGGCTTTTGATGAAGCACTAAATCGCCCCATGTAAAAATGAGTGTCCTTCGGATGAGGCATTAAACAGGCCTCCTGACTTTCTGTGGTCATTAATTCCCTACCTTAATGATGAATTTGACCTCATTTATGGAGGTGGTAGCGCAATCTGCCGGCCTTATAGAGCCTGGCAGGTTGCGCTACCTTTGTGAAAAACTAGTCCCACCAGCAGGGGGTGCTCTTTCCCTGACATGTACCTATGGGATAAAACGTCCTAATACAACGAGGCAGATTCCAGGCTGTGGAAAGGAGCAAATGTTTTTCTGAAACCTTAATCCGGCACCTGTAAAAAGGAGCATCCTTCGCATGAGGCATTAAACTGGCCTCTTGACTTTCTGTGGTCATTAATTCCCTACCTTAATGCTGAATTTGACCTCATTTATGGAGGTGGTAGCACATTCCGCTGGCCTGATTGAACCTGTCAGGATGCGCTACCCCTCTATCAGAGCAGCTTCATTCAACTGAAACAGAACAAGTTCTACTGTTGCTTGCAGTAGTCAGATTCTGGTTACTCTCTAAAGCTAAGCAGGCCCGAGCCTGCTCTGTGCATGGATGGGGGACACTTTGTGGAAAAACTAGCTTCCTGCGGGAGATAGTTTTAGTCCAGCCAGCAGGGGTTGCTCATTCCCTGATATGTACTTTAGGTTCCAAAAGTCCAAATATATAGAAAAATGACTTCTGCAGTGTAAGGCTTTTGATGAAGCACTAAATCGCCCCATGTTAAAATGAGTGTCCTTCGGATGAGGCATTAAACAGGCCTCCTGACTTTCTGTGGTCATTAATTCCCTACCTTAATGATGAATTTGACCTCATTTATGGAGGTGGTAGCGCAATCTGCCGGCCTTATAGAGCCTGGCAGGTTGCGCTACCTTTGTGAAAAACTAGTCCCACCAGCAGGGGGTGCTCTTTCCCTGACATGTACCTATGGGATCAAACGTCCTAATACAACGAGGCAGATTCCAGGCTGTGGAAAGGAGCAAATGTTTTTCTGAAACCTTAATCCGGCACCTGTAAAAAGGAGCATCCTTCGCATGAGGCATTAAACTGGCCTCCTGACTTTCTGTGGTCATTAATTCCCTACCTTAATGCTGAATTTGACCTCATTTATGGAGGTGGTAGCACATTCCGCTGGCCTGATTGAACCTGTCAGGATGCGCTACCCCTCTATCAGAGCAGCTTCATTCAACCGAAACAGAACAAGTTCAACTGTTGCTTGCAGTAGTCAGATTCTGGTTACTCTCTAAAGCTAAGCAGGCCCGAGCCTGATCTGTGCATGGATGGGGGACACTTTGTGAAAATCTAGCTTCCTGCGGGAGATAGTTTTAGTCCAGCCAGCAGGGGTTGCTCATTCCCTGATATGTACTTTAGTTTCCAAAAGTCCAAATATACAAAAATGACTTCTGCGCTGTAAGGCTTTTGATGAAGCATTAAATCGCCCCATGTAAAAATGAGTGTCCTTCGGATGAGGCATTAAACAGGCCTCCTGACTTTCTGTGGTCATTAATTCCCTACCTTAATGATGAATTTGACCTCATTTATGGAGGTGGTAGCGCAATCTGCCGGCCTTATAGAGCCTGGCAGGTTGCGCTACCTTTGTGAAAAACTAGTCCCACCAGCAGGGGGTGCTCTTTCCCTGACATGTACCTATGGGATCAAACGTCCTAATACAACGAGGCAGATTCCAGGCTGTGGAAAGGAGCAAATGTTTTTCTGAAACCTTAATCCGGCACCTGTAAAAAGGAGCATCCTTCGCATGAGGCATTAAACTGGCCTCCTGACTTTCTGTGGTCATTAATTCCCTACCTTAATGATGAATTTGACCTCATTTATGGAGGTGGTAGCACAGTCCGCTGGCCTGATTGAACCTGTCAGGATGCGCTACCCCTCTATCAGAGCAGCTTCATTCAACCGAAACAGAACAAGTTCAACTGTTGCGTGCAGTAGTCTAGTTCTGGTTACTTTCCAAAGCTAACCATGCCCGAGCCTGCTCTGTGCATGGATGGGGGACACTTTGTGGAAAACTAGCTTCCTGTGGGAGATAGTTTTAGTCCAGTCAGCAGGGGTTGCTCATTCCATGATATGTACTTTAGGTTCCAAAAGTCCAAATATACAAAAATGACTTCTGCGCTGTAAGGCTTTTGATGAAGCATTAAATCGCCCCATGTAAAAATGAGTGTCCTTCGGATGAGGCATTAAACAGGCCTCCTGACTTTCTGTGGTCATTAATTCCCTACCTTAATGATGAATTTGACCTCATTTATGGAGGTGGTAGCGCAATCTGCCGGCCTTATAGAGCCCGGCAGGTTGCGCTACCTTTGTGAAAAACTAGTCCCACCAGCAGGGGGTGCTCTTTCCCTGACATGTACCTATGGGATCAAACGTCCTAATACAACGAGGCAGATTCCAGGCTGTGGAAAGGAGCAAATGTTTTTCTGAAACCTTAATCCGGCACCTGTAAAAAGGAGCATCCTTCGCATGAGGCATTAAACTGGCCTCCTGACTTTCTGTGGTCATTAATTCCCTACCTTAATGATGAATTTGACCTCATTTATGGAGGTGGTAGCACAGTCCGCTGGCCTGATTGAACCTGTCAGGATGCGCTACCCCTCTATCAGAGCAGCTTCATTCAACCGAAACAGAGCGAGTTCAACTGTTGCTTGCCGTAGTCAGATTCTGGTTACTCTCTAAAGCTAAGCAGGCCTGACCCTGCTCTGTGCAAGGATGGGGGACTCTTTGTGGAAATCTATCTTCTTGCGGGAGATAGTTTTAGTCCAGCCAGCAGGGGTTGCTCATTCCCTGATATGTACTTTAGGTTCCAAAAGTCCAAATATATAGAAAAATGACTTCTGTGCTGTAAGGCTTTTGATGAAGCATTAAATCGCCCCATGAAAAGATGAGTGTCCTTCGGATGAGGCATTAAACAGGCCTCCTGACTTTCTGTGGTCATTAATTCCCTACCTTAATGATGAATTTGACCTCATTCATGGAGGTGGTAGTGCATTCCGCCGGACTTATAGAGCTTGGCAGGTTGCGCTTCCTTTGTGAAAATCTAGTCTGGCCAGCAGGGGGGGCTCTTTCCCTGACATTTACCTATGGGATCAAACGTCCTAATACAACGAGGCAGATTCTAGGCTGTGGAAAGGAGCAAATGTTTTTCTGAAACCTTAATCCGGCCCCAGTAAAAAGGAGTGTCCTTCGCAAGAGGCATTAAACTAGCCTCCTGACTATCTGTGGTCATTAATTCCCTACCGTAATGATGAATTTGACCGCATTTATGGATGTGGTAGCACATTCCGCTTGCCTGATTGAACCTGTCAGGATACGCTACCCCTCTATCAGAGCAGCTTCATTCAACCACAAAGTCAAAAGTTCAATTGTTATTTGCAGTAGTCAGATTATGGTTAATCTCCAAAGCTAAACAGGGCCAATTCTGCTCTGTACATGGATGGGAGACCCTTTGTGGAAAACTAGCTTCCTGCGGGAGATAGTTTTAGTCCAGCCAGCAGGGGTTGCTCATTCCCTGATATGTACTTTAGGTTCCAAAAGTCCAAATATATAGAAAAATGACTTCTGCAGTGTAAGGCTTTTGATGAAGCACTAAATCGCCCCATGTTAAAATGAGTGTCCTTCGGATGAGGCATTAAACAGGCCTCCTGACTTTCTGTGGTCATTAATTCCCTACCTTAATGATGAATTTGACCTCATTTATGGAGGTGGTAGCGCAATCTGCCAGCCTTATAGAGCCTGGCAGGTTGCGCTACCTTTGTGAAAAACTAGTCCCACCAGCAGGGGGTGCTCTTTCCCTGACATGTACCTATGGGATCAAACGTCCTAATACAACGAGGCAGATTCCAGGCTGTGGAAAGGAGCAAATGTTTTTCTGAAACCTTAATCCGGCACCTGTAAAAAGGAGCATCCTTCGCATGAGGCATTAAACTGGCCTCCTGACTCTCTGTGGTCATTAATTCCCTACCTTAATGATGAATTTGACCTCATTTATGGAGGTGGTAGCACATTCCGCTGGCTGATTGAATATGTCAGGATGCGCTACCCCTCTATCAGAGCAGCTTCATTCAACCGAAACAGAACAAGTTCAACTGTTGCTTGCAGTAGTCAGATTCTGGTTACTCTCTAAAGCTAAGCAGGCCAGAGCCTGGTCTGTGCATGGATGGGGGACACTTTGTGGTAAACTATATTCCTGCATGAGATAGTTTTAGTCCAGCCAGCAGGGGTTGCTCATTCCCTGATATGTACTTCAGGTTCCAAAAGTCCAAATATACAAAAATGACTTCTGCAGTGTAAGGCTTTTGATGAAGCATTAAATCGCCCCATGTAAAAATGAGTGTCCTTCAGATGAGGCATTAAACAGGCCTCCTGACTTTCTGTGGTCATTAATTCCCTACCTTAATGATGAATTTGACCTCATTTATGGAGGTGGTAGTGCAATCTGCCAGCCTTATAGAGCCTGGCAGGTTGCGCTACCTTTGTGAAAAACTAGTCCCACCAGCAGGGGGTGCTCTTTCCCTGACATGTACCTATGGGATCAAACGTCCTAATACAACGAGGCAGATTCCAGGCTGAGAAAAGGAGCAAATGTTTTTCTGAAACCTTAATCCGGCCCCAGTAAAAAGGAGTGTCCTTCGCAAGAGGCATTAAACTAGCCTCCTGACTTTCTGTGGTCATTAATTCCCTACCGTAATGATGAATTTGACCGCATTTATGGATGTGGTAGCACATTCCGCTTGCCTGATTGAACCTGTCAGGATACGCTACCCCTCTATCAGAGCAGCTTCATTCAACCACAAAGTCAAAAGTTCAATTGTTATTTGCAGTAGTCAGATTTTGGTTACTCTCTAAAGCTAAGCAGGCCCGAGCCTGCTCTGTGCATGGATGGGGGACACTTTGTGAAAAACTAGCTTCCTACGGGAGATAGTTTTAGTCCAGCCAGCAGGGGTTGCTCATTCCCTGATATGTACTTTAGGTTCCAAAAGTCCAAATATACAAAAATGACTTCTGCGCTGTAAGGCTTTTGATGAAGCATTAAATCGCCCCATGTAAAAATGAGTGTCCTTCGGATGAGGCATTAAACAGGCCTCCTGACTTTCTGTGGTCATTAATTCCCTACCTTAATGATGAATTTGACCTCATTTATGGAGGTGGTAGCGCAATCTGCCGGCCTTATAGAGCCTGGCAGGTTGCGCTACCTTTGTGAAAAACTAGTCCCACCAGCAGGGGGTGCTCTTTCCCTGACATGTACCTATGGGATCAAACGTCCTAATACAACGAGGCAGATTCCAGGCTGTGGAAAGGAGCAAATGTTTTTCTGAAACCTTAATCCGGCACCTGTAAAAAGGAGCATCCTTCGCATGAGGCATTAAACTGGCCTCCTGACTTTCTGTGGTCATTAATTCCCTACCTTAATGATGAATTTGACCTCATTTATGGAGGTGGTAGCACAGTCCGCTGGCCTGATTGAACCTGGCAGGACACGCTACCCCAGAGGGCGCTACTGAGCAGTTCAGGAAGTGATTTTTGTAGAAAGGGTGCTTGAGAGAAATCTCTGATTTATTTTGTTTTTGTTTACTTTGTACGTTTATTACTTTATTTTAGTGGTTAGTTTAACTTTATACGTGCTCCCCAGCAGTTTTTACTGTTTGGGGAGCCGCTGTGCTTACACAAAATGGAGAAAGACAAAGAAAATGAGCATGGCATGGACAAACAGAGAGACAAAGAAAAGGATATAGGACAAAAGACGGCCACAAACGACGCAAAAAAGACTGGAAGGAAGGAAAAGGTGTATTCAAAGGAAGCAACAATCATTGTGGATTTAAAAGATGTGATCGATGGAAAAGCAGAGGATGTGATTAAAGCTGTGACGGAAAAACTTGGAGCTGGAAAATTAATAGCGGTAAGACCACGAATGGATAAGGAATATGAACTGACACTATTAACTGAACAACTGTGTAATGAGCTATTGGATGGACTAAAAGTTAAAGATAAAGACTGTGAATTAAGAGCATTGGAGACACGAGAGTATATGGTTTCATTCATGCACTTGCCGGCCTACTTACAAGATGAACTGATATTTGAAAAACTGGCTTTATGGAAAGTGATACCGGTTTCTGATATTAAAAGGAGATTTTATCCGGGCACTGACATTGCAGATGGCACAAGATACCTGAAGGTGAGATTCCCGAAGGAGGTGGCATCACTGCCTTACAGCACAAAATTCGAGACAGCCGAAGGAACACAGTATTTTCGGATTATGCATGACCGTCAGATGAAAATATGTCGATTGTGCATGGATCCGGGGCACATTTTAAAAAACTGTCCGAATTTTAAATGTCATGAGTGTGAGGAGCAGGGACATTATGCCAGGAACTGCACTGCTGTTAAATGTCCAGATTGCAACAGAGCTTTGGTGAAGTGCGAGTGCTGGATGAATGATGACAACGAAACGGGAGATCATGAAGAGGATAATGAGGCTATGGACAATGATGGTGAGATACAGGATGAAACAGAAAAGGTGGATACAAGTAATAATAACACAACAGAAGAAATGGAGACAATAACAGAACACAAAGATACAACATGCAGTCAAGTGACGGGAGAAGTGGAAAAGTGTTGTAATATGGAGAAAGATGATCGTTTGATTGTGGAGATATCGGAAACACATAAAGAACAGCTGGAAAAAGACAATGGCAAAACAAATGAACTGAGTGATACATGGACATCTTTGGACTTATCAAACACACAAATGGACGTAAGTGAGAGAATGGATGAGCAAAATACTGAAGAACACGAGCAAGCAAATGGATTGCAAGTAAGAAGAAGGAAAATTAAGGTAACTCCAAATCTAAAATTTGTAAGGAACAGATTGAGTAAAAAGAGTGAACTGATAAAGACTATGCGTGATGCGTCTAGGGAAAAAGAAAGTGCGGATTGATGGGACTGATATGTAATGTTTTTCATTTATGTATGTCTTTAAGTATTGTTTCTATTAATGTAAGAGGTTTATTGAATCTCGGAAAATTTGACAAGGTTAAGGAGCTGTGTAAAAAACAAAATCTTATATTTATACAAGAGACAAACTGGAATGAAGCTATAATGGATGATCTTAAAAGGGGATGGACAGGAAATATATTTTATAATAATGGTGATGGAAGGATGGGGAGAGGGGTTGCCATTTTAGTTAAAAAAAATGTATGTAATGATGTCGCAGAAATATATAATGACAAAGAAGGGAAATCTTTAGCGATTAAGATTAAGGAAAATAATATGGTTTTATGTAACATTCATGCTCCGGTAGTAGGAAAAGAAAAGAAGGAATTCTTTAATAGACTAAAGGGTTTAATGACTTTATGGGGAGAAACAATTTTAATTGGTGATTTTAACACGGCCTTGAACAGAATTGATTTAGCAGATGGCATGATTTTTAAGAGTGACAACGGGAGAAAAGAGTTGGAGAACTTAATGGATGAGCATGAAGTAGTTGACATATGGAGAATAAGAAATGAGGGAAGAAGAGAATATTCAAGAAGACAAATAGTAGGTAATATTTTAAAACAAAGCAGAATTGATTTTATTCTATGCAAGAGAAAACTGGGGGATTTTATACAGAGTGTTTATTACAAAGAAACAGCTTTGAGTGATCACAAGTTTTTCATTTTGAATATTGATTTTAACGAAGCTGAAAGAGGTAATGGCGTATGGATCTTAAACACAGAAATTTTAAAAATAGAATCTTATAGAAAGACAATAGTGGATATAATAAATACAGAAAAACAGAATAGGATGTATCAAGAAGATAAACGAATATGGTGGGATAATACAAAATATGAAATTAAAAAGTATACTATAGAAATGAGTAAATTAATACAAAAAGCTAAAAGAAATAAAGAAGTGGAGGTTAGAAAAGAACTAAATGATAAATTGAACCAAGAAAATGTAGATATAGAAAAAATAATAAACTTGGAAGAAGAATTACGAAACATAGAAGAAAAGAAATGTAGAGGTGCTATGGTTAGAAGTAAAGCAAAATATCTTGTAGAAGGCGAGAAATGTACAAAATTCTTTTTTAGTTTAGAAGAAAGTAAGGGAAATGTAGAAATCATAAGAGAATTAAAGAAGAAAAATGGTGAAAAAATAAAAGAAGTACAGGATATTTTGAAAGAAGTTAGAAATTTTTATGAAGGCCTTTTTAAAAAAGGTCAAATAAATGAAAAAGACGAACAATTTTTATTGGAACAAATTGAGGAAAGTATAACAGAAGATGATATAAATATGTGTGATGAAGAAATACAAATAGAAGAAATTAAGGAAGCTATAATGCAATTAAATAATGGGAAAAGCCCAGGTTTAGATGGATTAGTATCTGAATTTTATAAAGTTTTTAAAGATGTTTTAGCACCAATTTTAAAGGAAATCTTTGAAGTAATTTTTGAAAAGAAAGAAGCTACACATTTAATGAGAATAGGTTTAGTGAAATTAATATATAAGAAAAAAGGTGGAAAAAATGATTTGATTAACTACAGACCCCTTACGATGTTAAATACAGATTTTAAAGTATTAGCCAAGGTTTTAGCAAACAGACTTAAAAAGATTTTACCGAGTATTATTAAAACTAGTCAGGCATATGGAGTGAAAGGAAAAGACATCACAGATATAACAAGCAGTATAAGAGATGTAATACAATATATGAAAGAAGAAAAGAAAGAGGGATATGTAATTAGTGTTGATTTTGAGAAAGCATTTGACAGAGTTGAACATAACTTTTTATTTGGGGTTTTAAAAAAGTTTGGGTTTGGAGAAAAGTTTTTAAGATGGATGAAGTGTTTGTATAATGGTGCTATGAGCTGTATTAAATGTAATGGTTTTATTACAGAATGCTTTAGTATAACAAGATCCATAAAACAGGGATGTCCATTATCTGCTCAGCTGTACAGTCTAGTGACTGAAGCTTTGGGTCTAGCTATAATGAAGGAAAAAAGAATAAATGGAATTAAAATTATAGAGATGAAAGAAGAACAGAAAATTTACCAGTATGCGGATGACACTACATTAATTTTAAAGGATATTGAAAGTGTGACAAATGCTATGGAAATTATTAAAAAATATTGTGATGGATCAGGTGCTAAAGTAAATATGGAAAAAACTGTGGTTATGAGAATTGGGAATGTATGCATTTTACCAGATGCTTTTCATTTCAAAAATCAGCAAGAAATTAAGATTTTAGGGATAACAATGGGAGAAAATGAAAAGAGAGTTAATGAAATAATGTGGGATGAAATAATAGGAAGAATGGAAAGGAGGTTGGAATGGTGGAAACAAAGAAGGTTGAATTTAATGGGAAAGATTTTAATTGTAAATACGCTGATGTTGTCGAAAATGTGGTACGTCTTAGGAGTCATCCCTATGGAACACTGGCATGTACAAAGAATAAAAAAATGTGTCCTGAATTTTATTTGGGAAGGGAAACCACCAAGAATTGCGTATAATGTTTTAATAGGTGCAACAGATGAAGGTGGAATGGGATTGATAGACCCAGAAATAAGAAAGAAAAGCTTGAGAGTTAAAGTGGTGAAAAGGTATTTAAACAAGGATTTTAAAGCAGAATGGAAGCATGTAATGAGGTATTATCTTAACAAATGTGGTGGTTTTAATATAAATGATGACATTTTATGGATGAAACTGAAACAGAACATGATGACTGGAATTCCTGATTTTTACAAAGAGGTTTTACAAGCATGGGCAGAGTTTCTAAATTTGGTTGAGTTTAAACCTGAAGGAAGAAAAATGTTATTAAATCAACCATTGTTTTTAAATGCTAATATTTTAACACAAGAGAAAGAAGTATTTTTTAAACATTGGTTGAAGGCTGGTGTATGTCAAGTCAAAGATGTTTTATATGAGATAAAAGAAGGTTTTTTACCAAGCCAAGTAATTGTTGATGCTATGGATGAGATTGGTGAAGATGTTAAAAGAGAAACTCTGGAGAAACAGTTTGAAATAGTGAAAAGTGCAATACCTAAAGAATGGATAGAGAAAATTGAACAGAATGATAAAAGCAATGATAATGTGAAAGTGGTCTTAAAAGAAAAAGCCAAAGACTTTCAGGAATGTACTTTTAAAAATGTTTATGTATGTTTTAGAAACAAAGTGTACAAAAGACCAGTCGCAGAACAGTTCTGGAAAAGGATTTTTGTGGATATTGATGAGGAAGGAATTTGGAAAAATTTAAAGTGGAAATATTTAGACACAAAACTTGAATGCTTGGATTATTTTATCAGACACAATGTGATATTTACTGAAACAAAGCTGGCACAAATTGGAAGCAGTGATAATGCAATATGTAAAGTATGTGAATTAGAAAATGAAAGTATTATGCACTTGTTTTTAAAATGTGCTAAATTAAATACTTTTATGGTAAAGCTAAAAGAAATGATTAAACAGATGATGACAAATAGAGAAGATGAAATTGAGAGAGATTTAGAATGGTGTAAAATGTTTTTATTTGGGTTTAATGGAAGTAAAACAAAGATGGTCAATCTTTTTTTATCTGTTGCAAGAAATGTTATTTGGGAAAGGAGAAACATTGTGAAAAACAAACGTGCAAAAATAGATGTTTGGAAAATGTACAAAAGAAAACTGGAACAATATATTAGAACTGCTGAAGAATATTTTAAAATGGAAGAGAACAAGATTGTTTTTTATAAAACTTTTATTTTAAATAATCCTTTTATTATGGATAGCCCAGATGGTACTAAAATAGAGTTGCCTGAATGATTCTGTTTTGATCCCCTTATTTAATTTAAAGTTTTTTTTTTTTTTTTTTTCTTTCCTTCTCACTTATCTTCTTATCCCTGTGTACACATGTAATTGTGTAATAAATCACTGTGAACTGTAATATGTAATGTATGTATATGACCTGTTGTATGTCATGATGATTTAAAATGTGTGTATATATATGTATTTTTTAATAAAAAAAATAAAATAAAAAAAAACCCTGCTCTGTGCAAGGAAAAAAAAAAAAAAAAAAAAAAAAAAATAGTCTAGTTCTGGTTACTTTCCAAAGCTAACCAGGCCCGAGCCTGCTCTGTGCATGGATGGGGGACACTTTGTGGAAAACTAGCTTCCTGTGGGAGATAGTTTTAGTCCAGCCAGCAGGGGTTGCTCATTCCCTGATATGTACTTCAGGTTCCAAAAGTCCAAATATACAAAAATGACTTCTGCAGTGTAAGGCTTTTGATGAAGCATTAAATCGCCCCATGTAAAAATGAGTGTCCTTCGGATGAGGCATTAAACAGGCCTCCTGACTTTCTGTGGTCATTAATTCCCTACCTTAATGATGAATTTGACCTAATTTATGGAGGTGGTAGCGCAATCTGCCGGCCTTATAGAGCCTGGCAGGTTGCGCTACCTTTGTGAAAAACTAGTCCCACCAGCAGGGGGTGCTCTTTCCCTGACATGTACCTATGGGATCAAACATCCTAATACAACGAGGCAGATTCCAGGCTGTGGAAAGGAGCAAATGTTTTTCTGAAACCTTAATCCGGCACCTGTAAAAAGGAGCATCCTTCGCATGAGGCAATAAACTGGCCTCCTGACTTTCTGTGGTCATTAATTCCCTACCGTAATGATGAATTTGACCGCATTTATGGATGTGGTAGCACATTCCGCTTGCCTGATTGAACCTGTCAGGATACGCTACCCCTCTATCAGAGCAGCTTCATTCAACCACAAAGTCAAAAGTTCAATTGTTATTTGCAGTAGTCAGATTATGGTTAATCTCCAAAGCTAAACAGGGCCAATTCTGTTCTGTACATGGATGGGAGACCCTTTGTGGAAAACTAGCTTCCTGCGGGAGATAGTTTTAGTCCAGCCAGCAGGGGTTGCTCATTCCCTGATATGTACTTTAGGTTCCAAAAGTTCAAATATACAAAAATGACTTCTGCAGTGTAAGGCTTTTGATGAAGCATTAAATCGCCCCATGTAAAAATGAGTGTCCTTCCGGATGAGGCATTAAACAGGCCTCCTGACTTTCTGTGGTCATTAATTCCCTACCTTAATGATGAATTTGACCTCATTCATGGAGGTGGTAATGCATTCAGCCGGCCTTATAGAGCTTGGCAGGTTGCGCTTCCTTTGTGAAAAACTAGTCTGGCCAGCAGGGGGGGCTCTTTCCCTGAAATGTACCTATTGGATCAAACATCCTAAACAACGAGGCAGATTCCAGGCCGTGAAAAGGAGCAAATGTTTTTATGAAACCTTAATCCGGCCCCAGTAAAAAGGAGTGTCCTTCACAAGAGGCATTAAACTGGCCTCCTGACTTTCTGTGGTCATTAATTCCCTACCTTAATGATGAATTTGACCTCATTTATGGAGGTGGTAGCACATTCCGCTGGCCTGATTGAACCTGTCAGGATGCGCTACCCCTCTATCAGAGCAGCTTCATTCAACCGAAACAGAACAAGTTCAACTGTTACTTGCCGTAGTCAGATTCTGGTTACTCTCTAAAGCTAAGCAGGCCTGACCCTGCTCTGTGCAAGGATGGGGGACACTTTGTGAAAATCTAGCTTCCTGCGGGAGATAGTTTTAGTCCAGCCAGCAGGGGTTGCTCATTCCCTGATATGTACTTTAGGTTCCAAAAGTCCAAATATACAAAAATGACTTCTGCGCTGTAAGGCTTTTGATGAAGCATTAAATCGCCCCATGTAAAAATGAGTGTCCTTCGGATGAGGCATTAAACAGGCCTCCTGACTTTCTGTGGTCATTAATTCCCTACCTTAATGATGAATTTGACCTCATTTATGGAGGTGGTAGCGCAATCTGCCGGCCTTATAGAGCCTGGCAGGTTGCGCTACCTTTGTGAAAAACTAGTCCCACCAGCAGGGGGTGCTCTTTCCCTGACATGTACCTATGGGATCAAACGTCCTAATACAACGAGGCAGATTCCAGGCTGTGGAAAGGAGCAAATGTTTTTCTGAAACCTTAATCCGGCACCTGTAAAAAGGAGCATCCTTAGCATGAGGCATTAAACTGGCCTCCTGACTTTCTGTGGTCATTAATTCCCTACCTTAATGATGAATTTGACCTCATTTATGGAGGTGGTAGCACAGTCCGCTGGCCTGATTGAACCTGTCAGGATGCGCTACCCCTCTATCAGAGCAGCTTCATTCAACCGAAACAGAACAAGTTCAACTGTTGCGTGCAGTAGTCTAGATCTGGTTACTTTCCAAAGCTAATCAGGCCCGAGCCTGCTCTGTGCATGGATGGGGGACACTTTGTGGAAAACTAGCTTCCTGTGGGAGATAGTTTTAGTCCAGTCAGCAGGGGTTGCTCATTCCATGATATGTACTTTAGGTTCCAAAAGTCCAAATATACAAAAATGACTTCTGCGCTGTAAGGCTTTTGATGAAGCATTAAATCGCCCGATGTAAAAATGAGTGTCCTTCGGATGAGGCATTAAACAGGCCTCCTGACTTTCTGTGGTCATTAATTCCCTACCTTAATGATGAATTTGACCTCATTTATGGAGGTGGTAGCGCAATCTGCCGGCCTTATAGAGCCTGGCAGGTTGCGCTACCTTTGTGAAAAACTAGTCCCACCAGCAGGGGGTGCTCTTTCCCTGACATGTACCTATGGGATCAAACGTCCTAATACAACGAGGCAGATTCCAGGCTGTGGAAAGGAGCAAATGTTTTTCTGAAACCTTAATCCGGCACCTGTAAAAAGGAGCATCCTTCGCATGAGGCATTAAACTGGCCTCCTGACTTTCTGTGGTCATTAATTCCCTACCTTAATGATGAATTTGACCTCATTTATGGAGGTGGTAGCACATTCCGCTGGCCTGATTGAACCTGTCAGGATGCGCTACCCCTCTATCAGAGCAGCTTCATTCAACCGAAACAGAGCGAGTTCAACTGTTGCTTGCCGTAGTCAGATTCTGGTTACTCTCTAAAGCTAAGCAGGCCTGACCCTGCTCTGTGCAAGGATGGGGGACTCTTTGTGGAAATCTATCTTCTTGCGGGAGATAGTTTTAGTCCAGCCAGCAGGGGTTGCTCATTCCCTGATATGTACTTTAGGTTCCAAAAGTCCAAATATATAGAAAAATGACTTCTGTGCTGTAAGGCTTTTGATGAAGCATTAAATCGCCCCATGAAAAGATGAGTGTCCTTCGGATGAGGCATTAAACAGGCCTCCTGACTTTCTGTGGTCATTAATTCCCTACCTTAATGATGAATTTGACCTCATTCATGGAGGTGGTAGTGCATTCCGCCGGACTTATAGAGCTTGGCAGGTTGCGCTTCCTTTGTGAAAATCTAGTCTGGTCAGCAGGGGGGGGCTCTTTCCCTGACATGTACCTATGGGATCAAACGTCCTAATACAACGAGGCAGATTCTAGGCTGTGGAAAGGAGCAAATGTTTTTCTGAAACCTTAATCCGGCCCCAGTAAAAAGGAGTGTCCTTCGCAAGAGGCATTAAACTAGCCTCCTGACTATCTGTGGTCATTAATTCCCTACCGTAATGATGAATTTGACCGCATTTATGGATGTGGTAGCACATTCCGCTTGCCTGATTGAACCTGTCAGGATACGCTACCCCTCTATCAGAGCAGCTTCATTCAACCGCAAAGTCAAAAGTTCAATTGTTATTTGCAGTAGTCAGATTATGGTTAATCTCCAAAGCTAAACAGGGCCAATTCTGCTCTGTACATGGATGGGAGACCCTTTGTGGAAAACTAGCTTCCTGCGGGAGATAGTTTTAGTCCAGCCAGCAGGGGTTGCTCATTCCCTGATATGTACTTTAGGTTCCAAAAGTCCAAATATATAGAAAAATGACTTCTGCAGTGTAAGGCTTTTGATGAAGCACTAAATCGCCCCATGTTAAAATGAGTGTCCTTCGGATGAGGCATTAAACAGGCCTCCTGACTTTCTGTGGTCATTAATTCCCTACCTTAATGATGAATTTGACCTCATTTATGGAGGTGGTAGCGCAATCTGCCAGCCTTATAGAGCCTGGCAGGTTGCGCTACCTTTGTGAAAAACTAGTCCCACCAGCAGGGGGTGCTCTTTCCCTGACATGTACCTATGGGATCAAACGTCCTAATACAACGAGGCAGATTCCAGGCTGTGGAAAGGAGCAAATGTTTTTCTGAAACCTTAATCCGGCACCTGTAAAAAGGAGCATCCTTCGCATGAGGCATTAAACTGGCCTCCTGACTCTCTGTGGTCATTAATTCCCTACCTTAATGATGAATTTGACCTCATTTATGGAGGTGGTAGCACATTCCGCTGGCTGATTGAATATGTCAGGATGCGCTACCCCTCTATCAGAGCAGCTTCATTCAACCGAAACAGAACAAGTTCAACTGTTGCTTGCAGTAGTCAGATTCTGGTTACTCTCTAAAGCTAAGCAGGCCAGAGCCTGGTCTGTGCATGGATGGGGGACACTTTGTGGTAAACTATATTCCTGCATGAGATAGTTTTAGTCCAGCCAGCAGGGGTTGCTCATTCCCTGATATGTACTTCAGGTTCCAAAAGTCCAAATATACAAAAATGACTTCTGCAGTGTAAGGCTTTTGATGAAGCATTAAATCGCCCCATGTAAAAATGAGTGTCCTTCAGATGAGGCATTAAACAGGCCTCCTGACTTTCTGTGGTCATTAATTCCCTACCTTAATGATGAATTTGACCTCATTTATGGAGGTGGTAGTGCAATCTGCCAGCCTTATAGAGCCTGGCAGGTTGCGCTACCTTTGTGAAAAACTAGTCCCACCAGCAGGGGGTGCTCTTTCCCTGACATGTACCTATGGGATCAAACGTCCTAATACAACGAGGCAGATTCCAGGCTGAGAAAAGGAGCAAATGTTTTTCTGAAACCTTAATCCGGCCCCAGTAAAAAGGAGTGTCCTTCGCAAGAGGCATTAAACTAGCCTCCTGACTTTCTGTGGTCATTAATTCCCTACCGTAATGATGAATTTGACCGCATTTATGGATGTGGTAGCACATTCCGCTTGCCTGATTGAACCTGTCAGGATACGCTACCCCTCTATCAGAGCAGCTTCATTCAACCACAAAGTCAAAAGTTCAATTGTTATTTGCAGTAGTCAGATTTTGGTTACTCTCTAAAGCTAAGCAGGCCCGAGCCTGCTCTGTGCATGGATGGGGGACACTTTGTGAAAAACTAGCTTCCTACGGGAGATAGTTTTAGTCCAGCCAGCAGGGGTTGCTCATTCCCTGATATGTACTTTAGGTTCCAAAAGTCCAAATATACAAAAATGACTTCTGCGCTGTAAGGCTTTTGATGAAGCATTAAATCGCCCCATGTAAAAATGAGTGTCCTTCGGATGAGGCATTAAACAGGCCTCCTGACTTTCTGTGGTCATTAATTCCCTACCTTAATGATGAATTTGACCTCATTTATGGAGGTGGTAGCGCAATCTGCCGGCCTTATAGAGCCTGGCAGGTTGCGCTACCTTTGTGAAAAACTAGTCCCACCAGCAGGGGGTGCTCTTTCCCTGACATGTACCTATGGGATCAAACGTCCTAATACAACGAGGCAGATTCCAGGCTGTGGAAAGGAGCAAATGTTTTTCTGAAACCTTAATCCGGCACCTGTAAAAAGGAGCATCCTTCGCATGAGGCATTAAACTGGCCTCCTGACTTTCTGTGGTCATTAATTCCCTACCTTAATGATGAATTTGACCTCATTTATGGAGGTGGTAGCACAGTCCGCTGGCCTGATTGAACCTGGCAGGACACGCTACCCCAGAGGGCGCTACTGAGCAGTTCAGGAAGTGATTTTTGTAGAAAGGGTGCTTGAGAGAAATCTCTGATTTATTTTGTTTTTGTTTACTTTGTACGTTTATTACTTTATTTTAGTGGTTAGTTTAACTTTATACGTGCTCCCCAGCAGTTTTTACTGTTTGGGGAGCCGCTGTGCTTACACAAAATGGAGAAAGACAAAGAAAATGAGCATGGCATGGACAAACAGAGAGACAAAGAAAAGGATATAGGACAAAAGACGGCCACAAACGACGCAAAAAAGACTGGAAGGAAGGAAAAGGTGTATTCAAAGGAAGCAACAATCATTGTGGATTTAAAAGATGTGATCGATGGAAAAGCAGAGGATGTGATTAAAGCTGTGACGGAAAAACTTGGAGCTGGAAAATTAATAGCGGTAAGACCACGAATGGATAAGGAATATGAACTGACACTATTAACTGAACAACTGTGTAATGAGCTATTGGATGGACTAAAAGTTAAAGATAAAGACTGTGAATTAAGAGCATTGGAGACACGAGAGTATATGGTTTCATTCATGCACTTGCCGGCCTACTTACAAGATGAACTGATATTTGAAAAACTGGCTTTATGGAAAGTGATACCGGTTTCTGATATTAAAAGGAGATTTTATCCGGGCACTGACATTGCAGATGGCACAAGATACCTGAAGGTGAGATTCCCGAAGGAGGTGGCATCACTGCCTTACAGCACAAAATTCGAGACAGCCGAAGGAACACAGTATTTTCGGATTATGCATGACCGTCAGATGAAAATATGTCGATTGTGCATGGATCCGGGGCACATTTTAAAAAACTGTCCGAATTTTAAATGTCATGAGTGTGAGGAGCAGGGACATTATGCCAGGAACTGCACTGCTGTTAAATGTCCAGATTGCAACAGAGCTTTGGTGAAGTGCGAGTGCTGGATGAATGATGACAACGAAACGGGAGATCATGAAGAGGATAATGAGGCTATGGACAATGATGGTGAGATACAGGATGAAACAGAAAAGGTGGATACAAGTAATAATAACACAACAGAAGAAATGGAGACAATAACAGAACACAAAGATACAACATGCAGTCAAGTGACGGGAGAAGTGGAAAAGTGTTGTAATATGGAGAAAGATGATCGTTTGATTGTGGAGATATCGGAAACACATAAAGAACAGCTGGAAAAAGACAATGGCAAAACAAATGAACTGAGTGATACATGGACATCTTTGGACTTATCAAACACACAAATGGACGTAAGTGAGAGAATGGATGAGCAAAATACTGAAGAACACGAGCAAGCAAATGGATTGCAAGTAAGAAGAAGGAAAATTAAGGTAACTCCAAATCTAAAATTTGTAAGGAACAGATTGAGTAAAAAGAGTGAACTGATAAAGACTATGCGTGATGCGTCTAGGGAAAAAGAAAGTGCGGATTGATGGGACTGATATGTAATGTTTTTCATTTATGTATGTCTTTAAGTATTGTTTCTATTAATGTAAGAGGTTTATTGAATCTCGGAAAATTTGACAAGGTTAAGGAGCTGTGTAAAAAACAAAATCTTATATTTATACAAGAGACAAACTGGAATGAAGCTATAATGGATGATCTTAAAAGGGGATGGACAGGAAATATATTTTATAATAATGGTGATGGAAGGATGGGGAGAGGGGTTGCCATTTTAGTTAAAAAAAATGTATGTAATGATGTCGCAGAAATATATAATGACAAAGAAGGGAAATCTTTAGCGATTAAGATTAAGGAAAATAATATGGTTTTATGTAACATTCATGCTCCGGTAGTAGGAAAAGAAAAGAAGGAATTCTTTAATAGACTAAAGGGTTTAATGACTTTATGGGGAGAAACAATTTTAATTGGTGATTTTAACACGGCCTTGAACAGAATTGATTTAGCAGATGGCATGATTTTTAAGAGTGACAACGGGAGAAAAGAGTTGGAGAACTTAATGGATGAGCATGAAGTAGTTGACATATGGAGAATAAGAAATGAGGGAAGAAGAGAATATTCAAGAAGACAAATAGTAGGTAATATTTTAAAACAAAGCAGAATTGATTTTATTCTATGCAAGAGAAAACTGGGGGATTTTATACAGAGTGTTTATTACAAAGAAACAGCTTTGAGTGATCACAAGTTTTTCATTTTGAATATTGATTTTAACGAAGCTGAAAGAGGTAATGGCGTATGGATCTTAAACACAGAAATTTTAAAAATAGAATCTTATAGAAAGACAATAGTGGATATAATAAATACAGAAAAACAGAATAGGATGTATCAAGAAGATAAACGAATATGGTGGGATAATACAAAATATGAAATTAAAAAGTATACTATAGAAATGAGTAAATTAATACAAAAAGCTAAAAGAAATAAAGAAGTGGAGGTTAGAAAAGAACTAAATGATAAATTGAACCAAGAAAATGTAGATATAGAAAAAATAATAAACTTGGAAGAAGAATTACGAAACATAGAAGAAAAGAAATGTAGAGGTGCTATGGTTAGAAGTAAAGCAAAATATCTTGTAGAAGGCGAGAAATGTACAAAATTCTTTTTTAGTTTAGAAGAAAGTAAGGGAAATGTAGAAATCATAAGAGAATTAAAGAAGAAAAATGGTGAAAAAATAAAAGAAGTACAGGATATTTTGAAAGAAGTTAGAAATTTTTATGAAGGCCTTTTTAAAAAAGGTCAAATAAATGAAAAAGACGAACAATTTTTATTGGAACAAATTGAGGAAAGTATAACAGAAGATGATATAAATATGTGTGATGAAGAAATACAAATAGAAGAAATTAAGGAAGCTATAATGCAATTAAATAATGGGAAAAGCCCAGGTTTAGATGGATTAGTATCTGAATTTTATAAAGTTTTTAAAGATGTTTTAGCACCAATTTTAAAGGAAATCTTTGAAGTAATTTTTGAAAAGAAAGAAGCTACACATTTAATGAGAATAGGTTTAGTGAAATTAATATATAAGAAAAAAGGTGGAAAAAATGATTTGATTAACTACAGACCCCTTACGATGTTAAATACAGATTTTAAAGTATTAGCCAAGGTTTTAGCAAACAGACTTAAAAAGATTTTACCGAGTATTATTAAAACTAGTCAGGCATATGGAGTGAAAGGAAAAGACATCACAGATATAACAAGCAGTATAAGAGATGTAATACAATATATGAAAGAAGAAAAGAAAGAGGGATATGTAATTAGTGTTGATTTTGAGAAAGCATTTGACAGAGTTGAACATAACTTTTTATTTGGGGTTTTAAAAAAGTTTGGGTTTGGAGAAAAGTTTTTAAGATGGATGAAGTGTTTGTATAATGGTGCTATGAGCTGTATTAAATGTAATGGTTTTATTACAGAATGCTTTAGTATAACAAGATCCATAAAACAGGGATGTCCATTATCTGCTCAGCTGTACAGTCTAGTGACTGAAGCTTTGGGTCTAGCTATAATGAAGGAAAAAAGAATAAATGGAATTAAAATTATAGAGATGAAAGAAGAACAGAAAATTTACCAGTATGCGGATGACACTACATTAATTTTAAAGGATATTGAAAGTGTGACAAATGCTATGGAAATTATTAAAAAATATTGTGATGGATCAGGTGCTAAAGTAAATATGGAAAAAACTGTGGTTATGAGAATTGGGAATGTATGCATTTTACCAGATGCTTTTCATTTCAAAAATCAGCAAGAAATTAAGATTTTAGGGATAACAATGGGAGAAAATGAAAAGAGAGTTAATGAAATAATGTGGGATGAAATAATAGGAAGAATGGAAAGGAGGTTGGAATGGTGGAAACAAAGAAGGTTGAATTTAATGGGAAAGATTTTAATTGTAAATACGCTGATGTTGTCGAAAATGTGGTACGTCTTAGGAGTCATCCCTATGGAACACTGGCATGTACAAAGAATAAAAAAATGTGTCCTGAATTTTATTTGGGAAGGGAAACCACCAAGAATTGCGTATAATGTTTTAATAGGTGCAACAGATGAAGGTGGAATGGGATTGATAGACCCAGAAATAAGAAAGAAAAGCTTGAGAGTTAAAGTGGTGAAAAGGTATTTAAACAAGGATTTTAAAGCAGAATGGAAGCATGTAATGAGGTATTATCTTAACAAATGTGGTGGTTTTAATATAAATGATGACATTTTATGGATGAAACTGAAACAGAACATGATGACTGGAATTCCTGATTTTTACAAAGAGGTTTTACAAGCATGGGCAGAGTTTCTAAATTTGGTTGAGTTTAAACCTGAAGGAAGAAAAATGTTATTAAATCAACCATTGTTTTTAAATGCTAATATTTTAACACAAGAGAAAGAAGTATTTTTTAAACATTGGTTGAAGGCTGGTGTATGTCAAGTCAAAGATGTTTTATATGAGATAAAAGAAGGTTTTTTACCAAGCCAAGTAATTGTTGATGCTATGGATGAGATTGGTGAAGATGTTAAAAGAGAAACTCTGGAGAAACAGTTTGAAATAGTGAAAAGTGCAATACCTAAAGAATGGATAGAGAAAATTGAACAGAATGATAAAAGCAATGATAATGTGAAAGTGGTCTTAAAAGAAAAAGCCAAAGACTTTCAGGAATGTACTTTTAAAAATGTTTATGTATGTTTTAGAAACAAAGTGTACAAAAGACCAGTCGCAGAACAGTTCTGGAAAAGGATTTTTGTGGATATTGATGAGGAAGGAATTTGGAAAAATTTAAAGTGGAAATATTTAGACACAAAACTTGAATGCTTGGATTATTTTATCAGACACAATGTGATATTTACTGAAACAAAGCTGGCACAAATTGGAAGCAGTGATAATGCAATATGTAAAGTATGTGAATTAGAAAATGAAAGTATTATGCACTTGTTTTTAAAATGTGCTAAATTAAATACTTTTATGGTAAAGCTAAAAGAAATGATTAAACAGATGATGACAAATAGAGAAGATGAAATTGAGAGAGATTTAGAATGGTGTAAAATGTTTTTATTTGGGTTTAATGGAAGTAAAACAAAGATGGTCAATCTTTTTTTATCTGTTGCAAGAAATGTTATTTGGGAAAGGAGAAACATTGTGAAAAACAAACGTGCAAAAATAGATGTTTGGAAAATGTACAAAAGAAAACTGGAACAATATATTAGAACTGCTGAAGAATATTTTAAAATGGAAGAGAACAAGATTGTTTTTTATAAAACTTTTATTTTAAATAATCCTTTTATTATGGATAGCCCAGATGGTACTAAAATAGAGTTGCCTGAATGATTCTGTTTTGATCCCCTTATTTAATTTAAAGTTTTTTTTTTTTTTTTTTCTTTCCTTCTCACTTATCTTCTTATCCCTGTGTACACATGTAATTGTGTAATAAATCACTGTGAACTGTAATATGTAATGTATGTATATGACCTGTTGTATGTCATGATGATTTAAAATGTGTGTATATATATGTATTTTTTAATAAAAAAATAAAATAAAAAAAACCCCTGCTCTGTGCAAGGGAAAAAAAAAAAAAAAAAAAAAATAGTCTAGTTCTGGTTACTTTCCAAAGCTAACCAGGCCCGAGCCTGCTCTGTGCATGGATGGGGGACACTTTGTGGAAAACTAGCTTCCTGTGGGAGATAGTTTTAGTCCAGCCAGCAGGGGTTGCTCATTCCCTGATATGTACTTCAGGTTCCAAAAGTCCAAATATACAAAAATGACTTCTGCAGTGTAAGGCTTTTGATGAAGCATTAAATCGCCCCATGTAAAAATGAGTGTCCTTCGGATGAGGCATTAAACAGGCCTCCTGACTTTCTGTGGTCATTAATTCCCTACCTTAATGATGAATTTGACCTCATTTATGGAGGTGGTAGCGCAATCTGCCGGCCTTATAGAGCCTGGCAGGTTGCGCTACCTTTGTGAAAAACTAGTCCCACCAGCAGGGGGTGCTCTTTCCCTGACATGTACCTATGGGATCAAACATCCTAATACAACGAGGCAGATTCCAGGCTGTGGAAAGGAGCAAATGTTTTTCTGAAACCTTAATCCGGCACCTGTAAAAAGGAGCATCCTTCGCATGAGGCAATAAACTGGCCTCCTGACTTTCTGTGGTCATTAATTCCCTACCGTAATGATGAATTTGACCGCATTTATGGATGTGGTAGCACATTCCGCTTGCCTGATTGAACCTGTCAGGATACGCTACCCCTCTATCAGAGCAGCTTCATTCAACCACAAAGTCAAAAGTTCAATTGTTATTTGCAGTAGTCAGATTATGGTTAATCTCCAAAGCTAAACAGGGCCAATTCTGTTCTGTACATGGATGGGAGACCCTTTGTGGAAAACTAGCTTCCTGCGGGAGATAGTTTTAGTCCAGCCAGCAGGGGTTGCTCATTCCCTGATATGTACTTTAGGTTCCAAAAGTCCAAATATACAAAAATGACTTCTGCAGTGTAAGGCTTTTGATGAAGCATTAAATCGCCCCATGTAAAAATGAGTGTCCTTCCGGATGAGGCATTAAACAGGCCTCCTGACTTTCTGTGGTCATTAATTCCCTACCTTAATGATGAATTTGACCTCATTCATGGAGGTGGTAATGCATTCAGCCGGCCTTATAGAGCTTGGCAGGTTGCGCTTCCTTTGTGAAAAACTAGTCTGGCCAGCAGGGGGGGCTCTTTCCCTGAAATGTACCTATTGGATCAAACATCCTAAACAACGAGGCAGATTCCAGGCCGTGAAAAGGAGCAAATGTTTTTATGAAACCTTAATCCGGCCCCAGTAAAAAGGAGTGTCCTTCACAAGAGGCATTAAACTGGCCTCCTGACTTTCTGTGGTCATTAATTCCCTACCTTAATGATGAATTTGACCTCATTTATGGAGGTGGTAGCACATTCCGCTGGCCTGATTGAACCTGTCAGGATGCGCTACCCCTCTATCAGAGCAGCTTCATTCAACCGAAACAGAACAAGTTCAACTGTTACTTGCCGTAGTCAGATTCTGGTTACTCTCTAAAGCTAAGCAGGCCTGACCCTGCTCTGTGCAAGGATGGGGGACCCTTCGTGGAAATCTATCTTCCTACGGGAGATAGTTTTAGTCCAGCCAGCAGGGGTTGCTCATTCCCTGATATGTACTTTAGGTTCCAAAAGTCCAAATATACAAAAATGACTTCTGCGCTGTAAGGCTTTTGATGAAGCATTAAATCGCCCCATGTAAAAATGAGTGTCCTTCGGATGAGGCATTAAACAGGCCTCCTGACTTTCTGTGGTCATTAATTCCCTACCTTAATGATGAATTTGACCTCATTTATGGAGGTGGTAGCGCAATCTGCCGGCCTTATAGAGCCTGGCAGGTTGCGCTACCTTTGTGAAAAACTAGTCCCACCAGCAGGGGGTGCTCTTTCCCTGACATGTACCTATGGGATCAAACGTCCTAATACAACGAGGCAGATTCCAGGCTGTGGAAAGGAGCAAATGTTTTTCTGAAACCTTAATCCGGCACCTGTAAAAAGGAGCATCCTTCGCATGAGGCATTAAACTGGCCTCCTGACTTTCTGTGGTCATTAATTCCCTACCTTAATGATGAATTTGACCTCATTTATGGAGGTGGTAGCACAGTCCGCTGGCCTGATTGAACCTGTCAGGATGCGCTACCCCTCTATCAGAGCAGCTTCATTCAACCGAAGCAGAACAAGTTCAACTGTTGCGTGCAGTAGTCTAGTTCTGGTTACTTTCCAAAGCTAACCAGGCCCGAGCCTGCTCTGTGCATGGATGGGGGACACTTTGTGGAAAACTAGCTTCCTGTGGGAGATAGTTTTAGTCCAGCCAGCAGGGGTTGCTCATTCCCTGATATGTACTTCAGGTTCCAAAAGTCCAAATATACAAAAATGACTTCTGCAGTGTAAGGCTTTTGATGAAGCATTAAATCGCCCCATGTAAAAATGAGTGTCCTTCAGATGAGGCATTAAACAGGCCTCCTGACTTTCTGTGGTCATTAATTCCCTACCTTAATGATGAATTTGACCTCATTTATGGAGGTGGTAGTGCAATCTGCCAGCCTTATAGAGCCTGGCAGGTTGCGCTACCTTTGTGAAAAACTAGTCCCACCAGCAGGGGGTGCTCTTTCCCTGACATGTACCTATGGGATCAAACGTCCTAATACAACGAGGCAGATTCCAGGCTGAGAAAAGGAGCAAATGTTTTTCTGAAACCTTAATCCGGCACCTGTAAAAAGGAGCATCCTTCGCATGAGGCATTAAACTGGCCTCCTGACTTTCTGTGGTCATTAATTCCCTACCTTAATGATGAATTTGACCTCATTTATGGAGGTGGTAGCACATTCCGCTGGCCTGATTGAACCTGTCAGGATGCGCTACCCCTCTATCAGAGCAGCTTCATTCAACCGAAACAGAACAAGTTCAACTGTTGCTTGCAGTAGTCAGATTCTGGTTACTTTCTAAAGCTAAGCAGGCCCGAGCCTGATCTGTGCATGGATGGGGGACACTTTGTGAAAATCTAGCTTCCTGCGGGAGATAGTTTTAGTCCAGCCAGCAGGGGTTGCTCATTCCCTGATATGTACTTTAGGTTCCAAAAGTCCAAATATACAAAAATGACTTCTGCGCTGTAAGGCTTTTGATGAAGCATTAAATCGCCCCATGTAAAAATGAGTGTCCTTCGGATGAGGCATTAAACAGGCCTCCTGACTTTCTGTGGTCATTAATTCCCTACCTTAATGATGAATTTGACCTCATTTATGGAGGTGGTAGCGCAATCTGCCGGCCTTATAGAGCCTGGCAGGTTGCGCTACCTTTGTGAAAAACTAGTCCCACCAGCAGGGGGTGCTCTTTCCCTGACATGTACCTATGGGATCAAACGTCCTAATACAACGAGGCAGATTCCAGGCTGTGGAAAGGAGCAAATGTTTTTCTGAAACCTTAATCCGGCACCTGTAAAAAGGAGCATCCTTAGCATGAGGCATTAAACTGGCCTCCTGACTTTCTGTGGTCATTAATTCCCTACCTTAATGATGAATTTGACCTCATTTATGGAGGTGGTAGCACAGTCCGCTGGCCTGATTGAACCTGTCAGGATGCGCTACCCCTCTATCAGAGCAGCTTCATTCAACCGAAACAGAACAAGTTCAACTGTTGCGTGCAGTAGTCTAGATCTGGTTACTTTCCAAAGCTAATCAGGCCCGAGCCTGCTCTGTGCATGGATGGGGGACACTTTGTGGAAAACTAGCTTCCTGTGGGAGATAGTTTTAGTCCAGTCAGCAGGGGTTGCTCATTCCATGATATGTACTTTAGGTTCCAAAAGTCCAAATATACAAAAATGACTTCTGCAGTGTAAGGCTTTTGATGAAGCATTAAATCGCCCCATGTAAAAATGAGTGTCCTTCCGGATGAGGCATTAAACAGGCCTCCTGACTTTCTGTGGTCATTAATTCCCTACCTTAATGATGAATTTGACCTCATTCATGGAGGTGGTAATGCATTCAGCCGGCCTTATAGAGCTTGGCAGGTTGCGCTTCCTTTGTGAAAAAATAGTCTGGCCAGCAGGGGGGCTCTTTCCCTGAAATGTACCTATTGGATCAAACATCCTAATACAACGAGGCAGATTCCAGGCCGTGAAAAGGAGCAAATGTTTTTATGAAACCTTAATCCGGCCCCAGTAAAAAGGAGTGTCCTTCACAAGAGGCATTAAACTGGCCTCCTGACTTTCTGTGGTCATTAATTCCCTACCTTAATGATGAATTTGACCTCATTTATGGAGGTGGTAGCACATTCCGCTGGCCTGATTGAACCTGTCAGGATGCGCTACCATCCATACCGCCACCTGAGGCGCTAGAGAGCAACAGGAAGTGGTTGGCAGCAGTTTGGAGAGAAAGGCTCTCCTTCATTCTGTGTTTATTTTCGTTTTGTTTGTTTAAGTTTTAGTGTTTTTTTGGATAGTTTTTCATTTATTTTTTTGTAGTTTATTCCTCCCAGCAGCGATCGCTGTTTGGGGGGGATTTTTGGGCGTGAGTTTTCTTTTTACGGACGGATAAAACGGCAAAGGAACTGGATATGGCGGACGAAACACGGCAAGGAAATGACAATGGACAAGGACAACGGCAACGAGAAAGATTTCAAATGGATAAAGAGGCAAGGAAAGAGAGGGAATACTTGAAAGAAGCGACGGTTACAATTGATGTGGAAGGACTGAAGGATTTAAGAGCGATGGATATTATCAAAGCAATTTCGGAACGGATTGGGGAAGGCAAAATATTGGCGGTAAGACCTAAACAGAATAAGGAATATGAAGTGACATTGGAGAGTGAAGAAGAGACAGAGTTTTTAATGGATGGCATAACGATTAATGGAACGGACTGTGAAGTAAAAAGGCTGCAGAACAGAGACTACGTTGTCTCCTTCATGCATCTGCCAGCTTACCTGGACGATAGAGAGATTTTAAATAAACTAGAGGGATGGGGGGTTTCCCCTATCTCAAAAATTAAAAGAAGAGTATATCCGGGCACGAACATTGAAGATGGGACGAGGTTCGTCAAAACACGGTTTCCGAGGGAGGTGCCCTCTCTCCCGTACAGCACAAAAATTGAGACGGCGGAGGGTCCACAATATTTCCGGGTGATGCACAGTCACCAGGTTAAAACCTGTCGACTGTGCATGAGCCCGGACCATGTGGTTAAAGATTGCCCTGCCTTTACGTGCTTTAAATGTGGGGAGAGGGGCCATTTTGCGAGAAACTGCAATGCTGTGATGTGCCCGGATTGCAAACTGGCATTGGATAAATGTGAATGTTGGATGCAGAGCGGAGGAGAACGGCAGGTGAGCGGACAGATGCATGGGGGAGACAGCGGACAACGGGAAGAGGAACTTAACATACGAGAAGAAACAGGGTCGGAACAGAGGGATGATTGCAACGATCAAAGAATGGAAACACGTAATGAGGGTGAAGAATGGACACAAATGGTTTTAACTGACAGTTTGCAAAGCATTTTAAATAACGCAGAGAGGAAGGAACAAAGAAATGAGGATTTGAGCGAGGCACAGCAGGAAATTAATTTATGCTCGCAAATGGTGAATTTGGAAGGTCTACCACAGGATTGGGACAATCGGGAGGATGAGGAGCAGAGGAGCAAAGAACTGGGAGAGGAAAAGGAACAAGAGGGAACAAAAGAAGCACACACAAAGGTACCGAAGCGAAGGAGATCTCTAAGGGTTGTACCAAACATAGAGACTGCAAGAAAGAAGGTGTTGAAGGAAACCGAGATTGAAAGTAAGAACAAATTTGAAGTTTTGACAGGGTTGGAGGACATGGACTAATTTTATGGGTATTTTAAATGTTTTTATATGTCTAATGCTTTTAAAGACTGTCACTTTTAATGCGAGGGGACTTTTGAATGTTAGAAAATTTGAAAAGGTGGTGGAAATGTGTAAAGGGGAAGACCTGATTTTACTACAAGAAACAAATTGGAGGGATGATTTTATGAATAAGATAAGAGAAAGATGGGGAGGGGAGATTCTATATAATAATGGTGATGGGAGAATGGGGAGAGGGGTTGCTTTTCTAATTAAAGAAAATAGAGGGATCCTTGGTAAAATAATATATAAGGATGGTGAGGGGAAGTGTATGGCTATTGAACTGAAGTATGATGAGAAGACTGTGATAATAGTTAACGTACATGCACCAACAGAAGATAAAGAAAAGAAGGAGTTTTTTAATGTCTTAAGGGCTTTTTTAAAGAAGCATAATGAGGTCATCTTATTGGGGGATTTTAATACAGTTTTTAGTAAATTGGATATGGGGGAGGGAATGGTTTTTAAGTCGGATGTGGGTAGAAAGGAGCTGAAACTTTTAATGGAAGAAAATAATTGCATTGACGTGTGGAGAGAAAGAAATGAGAAAAAGAAAGAATTCTCAAGAAGACAGTTGGTGGGGAACTTTATTTGTAGATCAAGAATTGATTTTATTTTATGTACAAGAAATATTGAGGATTTTATTGGGGATATTAAGTATGAAGAAACAAGTCTGAGTGACCATAAGCTAGTTTTGGTTAAAATAGATTGGGGGTCATTGAAAAGAGGGCCAGGGGTATGGGTTTTAAACACAGAGATTTTAAAAAATGAAGATTACGTTTTACGTATTAAGGAGATTATTGAGAAAGAAAAAGGAAATGGGATGCATGGAGAAGATATCAGAATATGGTGGGAGAATGTGAAGTTTTTAATTAAAAAATTTACGATAAAATACTGCAAAATAATACAAAAAAGCAAGAGGTATAATGAGAAAAAAATTAAAGAAAAATTAGAAGAAGAACTAAATAAATGTGATAAAGATATACAAAAAATAAAAGAATTAGAAGGCAGGTTGAAGGAAATGGAGGAGGGAAAATACGAGGGGGCGAGGCTAAGAAGTAAGGCGAAATACACAATGGAGGGTGAAAAATGTACAAAATTTTTCTTTAATTTAGAAAGAAGTAGAGCAAAGGCGGGGATGATTAAGGAGATAAGAAGGAAAGATGGGGTGGTGGTAGGGGACAATGAGGGAATATTATATGTAGTGAAAGAATATTACGAGGGATTGTTTAGTGCTGAGGGGGTGCGGGAGGAGGAAAAGCAGGAATTATTGGGACAGCTAAAAGCGAAGGTAGGGGAGGAGGATAAAAAGGAATGTGAAATGGAGATAAGGAAAGAAGAAATAGAAAATGCAATAAGTGAGTTAAATAGGAAAAAAAGTCCAGGGATTGATGGCTTAGGGAGTGAATTTTATATAGCTTTTAAAGAGGTTTTGATTGACATTTTAAAGGATGTTTATGATGATGTTTTTAGTAAAGGAGAATTAAGCACTAGAATGGGAATGGGGTTAATGAGAATAATTTATAAGAAAAAGGGAGATAAAACAGACCTAAAAAATTTCAGACCAATCACTATGCTGAATACAGATTTAAAAATATTATCAAAGATTTTAGCAAACAGATTAAAAGAAGTTATGCCGAAAATAATAAAGACTAACCAAGTATATGGAGTGAAGGGAAGGGATATAGCGGACACAACTATAAGTATAAAGGATGCAATAAGATATATTAACGAAAAAAATATGAATGGTTTTATTATAAGCTTGGATTTTGAAAAAGCTTTTGACAGAGTAGAACACCAGTTTTTATTTGATATCTTAAAAGGGTTTGGGTTTGGTGAGAATTTTATAAAATGGGTGAAAATTTTATACAAGGGAGCTATGACAAAAATAAAGTGCAATGGGTTTTTAACACAAGCTTTTAAATTAACAAGATCCATAAGACAGGGATGCCCATTGTCAGCCCTACTATACTCTTTGGTAGCAGAGCCTCTAGGGCTGGCAATGGAGCAGGATAAAGGCGTAAAAGGGATACGGTTGGAGGGAGAAGAGAGTAAAATTTTTCAATATGCAGATGATACAACGCTAATGTTAAAAGATCTGGAAAGTGTAATAAAAGCTATGGAGATTGTACAGAATTATTGTAGAGGATCAGGGGCAAAAGTGAATGAAGAGAAGACAGTGTATATGAGGTTTGGAGGGGCACAGGTTCTAACAGAGCATTTTAATTTTAAGGAATCAAGGGACATAAAGATTTTAGGGGTACATATGGGGCGGGATGAGCGAAAAGCAGGAGAAACAATGTGGGAGGAAGTGATAGGGGGGATTGAAAGGAGATTGATTTTTTGGAAATTAAGAACGCTGACTTTGAAGGGGAAAGTTTTAATTATTAATGTTTTAATGGTGTCAAAATTATGGTACATTTTATATGTAAACCCAATGCCATTATGGGCGGAAAAGAGGCTGAAGAAATGTTTTTCAGAGTTTTTATGGAATGGGAAGCCCCCAAGAATAGCACACAATACTTTAATAGGGGAGGGAGAGAAGGGAGGAATGGGATTAATTGACATTGAACATAGAAAGAACGCACTAAGGGTAAAATTGGTAAAAAAGTTTTTAGACAAATCACACACAGCAGGATGGAAGGGAACTATGGAGTACTTTTTAAATAAAGGCAGTAAATTTAATCTGGGAAGGAATATTTTATGGATGAAGACTAAATTATGGATGACTGAGAGGATGCCGGATTTTTATAGGGAACTGCTGGGAGCATGGGGAAAGTTTTTATCAAGTGTGCATTTTATTCCGAGGGGTAGGGAAAACATTTTAAATCAGCCTCTTTTTTTAAATCAGAGTATTTTAAATCAGGGGAGGCAGTTGTTTTTTAAGAAATGGTGGGAGGCGGGAATTTTAAAAGTGAGGGACATTTTATATGAAGTTAAAGAAGGATTTCTACCCGTACAAGTGGTTATAGACGCAATGGAGGAAGCAAAGGAGGAGTACAGCAGACAGGAAGAAACTAATAAATATGAAATGATCAAGAGATCGATACCGAAAGAATGGATAGAGGGAATCGAAAATAAGGAGGACGGAGAGCAACAAAATGAAATATATGTGGGATTGGGAGAAAAACAATTTGATTTTAATAAATGTCAGGTGAAAGATTTTTATAGTGTTTTTAGAGAGGGGGTCTTTAAAAAACCAGTGGTCAACAATTACTGGATGGATAAGTACAAGGGTGTGAAGGAATGTGATATTTGGGGAAACATGAAAGGGAAAATGATACAGACAAAGCTGGAAAATTTAGAGTTCTTAATTAGGCATAAAGTGATTTTTACTGACGTTATTTTAAACAAAATTGGTATGGAATCAAGTGCTGTATGTAAAGTGTGTAATGAGGAGGAGGAGGGATTTTTACATCTGTTTTTACATTGTATAAAATTGGATGATTTTAATGAGAAATGTAAGAAAATGATTTTAAGGTTGAAAGGGGAGGATGGAGAGGAGATGGACTGGGGCAGGATTCTAATGTTGGGAATACAAAGAAAGAACAAGAACAAAATGGTCATCAACCTTTTGATAATGTTAATTAAGAGTGCTATATGGGAAAGGAGAGTGGTGGCAAAGAAGGAAAAATGGATAATGGATTTATGGTATGTTTTTAAAAGAAAAGTCGAAAAATATGTACAATGCCTGTTTTATTATTTTAAGCAAGAAGATCAAATGGGGTTCTTTTACAATGTTTTTACTAATGATGTATGTGTAACTTTAGATGAGAATGGAATAGATGTGCAATTTTAAAAAAGTTTGGAGAATGTTTCTGTTCTTAAGTACTGTTTTGTCTCGCAACACGTGATGACGAGCTGGGTTACTCCTTTCCGAGAGTGAATAACGATCTGTGTGGAAAGCAATATTGTTTTGTATTTTTGATGTTCTTTACTGTTTGTATTTTCATTCATATATATGATTAGTTTTTAATTCTAAGGCATTATTTATTACTTTATTGCTGACAATGTTAAGTATTTTAATGCGTGTTTAATCATTTATGTCTTTAAGATTTCTACTGTGAAACACATGCTTGATAACTGTATTATGGAATTTTTTCAATAAAAAAAAAAAAAAAAAAAAAAAAAAAAAATTCTGGTTACTCTCTAAAGCTAAGCAGGCCTGACCCTGCTCTGTGCAAGGATGGGGGACTCTTCGTGGAAATCTATCTTCTTGCGGGAGATAGTTTTAGTCCAGCCAGCAGGGGTTGCTCATTCCCTGATATGTACTTTAGGTTCCAAAAGTCCAAATATATAGAAAAATGACTTCTGTGCTGTAAGGCTTTTGATGAAGCATTAAATCGCCCCATGAAAAGATGAGTGTCCTTCGGATGAGGCATTAAACAGGCCTCCTGACTTTCTGTGGTCATTAATTCCCTACCTTAATGATGAATTTGACCTCATTCATGGAGGTGGTAGTGCATTCCGCCGGACTTATAGAGCTTGGCAGGTTGCGCTTCCTTTGTGAAAAACTAGTCTGGCCAGCAGGGGGGGCTCTTTCCCTGACATGTACCTATGGGATCAAACGTCCTAATACAACGAGGCAGATTCTAGGCTGTGGAAAGGAGCAAATGTTTTTCTGAAACCTTAATCCGGCCCCAGTAAAAAGGAGTGTCCTTCGCAAGAGGCATTAAACTAGCCTCCTGACTTTCTGTGGTCATTAATTCCCTACCGTAATGATGAATTTGACCTCATTTATGGAGGTGGTAGCACATTCCGCTGGCCTGATTGAACCTGTCAGGATGCGCTACCCCTCTATCAGAGCAGCTTCATTCAACCGAAACAGAACAAGTTTAGCTGTTGCTTGCAGTAGTCAGATTCTGGTTACTCTCTAAAGCTAAGCAGGCCCGAGCCTGCTCTGTGCATGGATGGGGGACACTTTGTGAAAAACTAGCTTCCTGCGGGAGATAGTTTTAGTCCAGCCAGCAGGGGTTGCTCATTCCCTGATATGTACTTTAGGTTCCAAAAGTCCAAATATACAAAAATGACTTCTGCGCTGTAAGGCTTTTGATGAAGCATTAAATCGTCCCATGTAAAAATGAGTGTCCTTCGGATGAGGCATTAAACAGGCCTCCTGACTTTCTGTGGTCATTAATTCCCTACCTTAATGATGAATTTGACCTCATTTATGGAGGTGGTAGCGCAATCTGCCGGCCTTATAGAGCCTGGCAGGTTGCGCTACCTTTGTGAAAAACTAGTCCCACCAGCAGGGGGTGCTCTTTCCCTGACATGTACCTATGGGATCAAACGTCCTAATACAACGAGGCAGATTCCAGGCTGTGGAAAGGAGCAAATGTTTTTCTGAAACCTTAATCCGGCACCTGTAAAAAGGAGCATCCTTCGCATGAGGCATTAAACTGGCCTCCTGACTTTCTGTGGTCATTAATTCCCTACCGTAATGATGAATTTGACCGCATTTATGGATGTGGTAGCACATTCCGCTTGCCTGATTGAACCTGTCAGGATACGCTACCCCTCTATCAGAGCAGCTTCATTCAACCACAAAGTCAAAAGTTCAAATGTTATTTGCAGTAGTCAGATTATGGTTAATCTCCAAAGCTAAACAGGGCCAATTCTGTTCTGTACATGGATGGGAGACCCTTTGTGGAAAACTAGCTTTCTGCGGGAGATAGTTTTAGTCCAGCCAGCAGGGGTTGCTCATTTCCTGATATGTACTTTAGGTTCCAAAAGTCCAAATATACAAAAATGACTTCTGCAGTGTAAGGCTTTTGATGAAGCACTAAATCGCCCCATGTAAAAATGAGTGTCCTTCGGATGAGGCATTAAACAGGCCTCCTGACTTTCTGTGGTCATTAATTCCCTACCTTAATGCTGAATTTGACCTCATTTATGGAGGTGGTAGCACATTCCGCTGGCCTGATTGAACCTGTCAGGATGCGCTACCCCTCTATCAGAGCAGCTTCATTCAACCGAAACAGAACAAGTTCAACTGTTGCTTGCAGTAGTCAGATTCTGGTTACTCTCTAAAGCTAAGCAGGCCCGAGCCTGCTCTGTGCATGGATGGGGGACACTTTGTGAAAAACTAGCTTCCTGCGGCAGATAGCTTTAGTCCAGCCAGCAGGGGTTGCTCATTCCCTGATATGTACTTTAGGTTCCAAAAGTCCAAATATACAAAAATGACTTCTGCGCTGTAAGGCTTTTGATGAAGCATTAAATCGCCCCATGTAAAAATGAGTGTCCTTCGGGTGAGGCATTAAACAGGCCTCCTGACTTTCTGTGGTCATTAATTCCCTACCTTAATGATGAATTTGACCTCATTTATGGAGGTGGTAGCGCAATCTGCCGGCCTTATAGAGCCTGGCAGGTTGCGCTACCTTTGTGAAAAACTAGTCCCACCAGCAGGGGGTGCTCTTTCCCTGACATGTACCTATGGGATCAAACGTCCTAATACAACCAGGCAGATTCCAGGCTGTGGAAAGGAGCAAATGTTTTTCTGAAACCTTAATCCGGCACCTGTAAAAAGGAGCATCCTTCGCATGAGGCATTAAACTGGCCTCCTGACTTTCTGTGGTCATTAATTCCCTACCTTAGTGATGAATTTGACCTCATTTATGGAGGTGGTAGCACAGTCCGCTGGCCTGATTGAACCTGTCAGGATGCGCTACCCCTCTATCAGAGCAGCTTCATTCAACCGAAGCAGAACAAGTTCAACTGTTGCGTGCAGTAGTCTAGTTCTGGTTACTTTCCAAAGCTAACCAGGCCCGAGCCTGCTCTGTGCATGGATGGGGGACACTTTGTGGAAAACTAGCTTCCTGTGGGAGATAGTTTTAGTCCAGCCAGCAGGGGTTGCTCATTCCCTGATATGTACTTCAGGTTCCAAAAGTCCAAATATACAAAAATGACTTCTGCAGTGTAAGGCTTTTGATGAAGCATTAAATCGCCCCATGTAAAAATGAGTGTCCTTCAGATGAGGCATTAAACAGGCCTCCTGACTTTCTGTGGTCATTAATTCCCTACCTTAATGATGAATTTGACCTCATTTATGGAGGTGGTAGTGCAATCTGCCAGCCTTATAGAGCCTGGCAGGTTGCGCTACCTTTGTGAAAAACTAGTCCCACCAGCAGGGGGTGCTCTTTCCCTGACATGTACCTATGGGATCAAACGTCCTAATACAACGAGGCAGATTCCAGGCTGAGAAAAGGAGCAAATGTTTTTCTGAAACCTTAATCCGGCACCTGTAAAAAGGAGCATCCTTCGCATGAGGCATTAAACTGGCCTCCTGACTTTCTGTGGTCATTAATTCCCTACCTTAATGATGAATTTGACCTCATTTATGGAGGTGGTAGCACATTCCGCTGGCCTGATTGAACCTGTCAGGATGCGCTACCCCTCTATCAGAGCAGCTTCATTCAACCGAAGCAGAACAAGTTCAACTGTTGCGTGCAGTAGTCTAGTTCTGGTTACTTTCCAAAGCTAACCAGGCCCGAGCCTGCTCTGTGCATGGATGGGGGACACTTTGTGGAAAACTAGCTTCCTGTGGGAGATAGTTTTAGTCCAGCCAGCAGGGGTTGCTCATTCCCTGATATTTACTTCAGGTTCCAAAAGTCCAAATATACAAAAATGACTTCTGCAGTGTAAGGCTTTTGATGAAGCATTAAATCGCCCCATGTAAAAATGAGTGTCCTTCAGATGAGGCATTAAACAGGCCTCCTGACTTTCTGTGGTCATTAATTCCCTACCTTAATGATGAATTTGACCTCATTTATGGAGGTGGTAGTGCAATCTGCCAGCCTTATAGAGCCTGGCAGGTTGCGCTACCTTTGTGAAAAACTAGTCCCACCAGCAGGGGGTGCTCTTTCCCTGACATGTACCTATGGGATCAAACGTCCTAATACAACGAGGCAGATTCCAGGCTGAGAAAAGGAGCAAATGTTTTTCTGAAACCTTAATCCGGCCACAGTAAAAAGGAGTGTCCTTCGCAAGAGGAATTAAACTAGCCTCCTGACTTTCTGTGGTCATTAATTCCCTACCGTAATGATTAATTTGACCGCATTTATGGATGTGGTAGCACATTCCGCTTGCCTGATTGAACCTGTCAGGATACGCTACCCCTCTATCAGAGCAGCTTCATTCAACCACAAAGTCAAAAGTTCAATTGTTATTTGCAGTAGTCAGATTATGGTTAATCTCGAAAGCTAAACTAGGCCAATTCTGTTCTGTACATGGATGGGAGACCCTTTGTGGAAAACTAGCTTCCTGCGGGAGATAGTTTTAGTCCAGCCAGCAGGGGTTGCTCATTCCCTGATATGTACTTTAGGTTCCAAAAGTCCAAATATACAAAAATGACTTCTGCAGTGTAAGGCTTTTGATGAAGCACTAAATCGCCCCATGTAAAAATGAGTGTCCTTCGGATGAGGCATTAAACAGGCCTCCTGACTTTCTGTGGTCATTAATTCCCTACCTTAATGATGAATTTGACCTCATTTATGGAGGTGGTAGCGCAATCTGCCGGCCTTATAGAGCCTGGCAGGTTGCGCTACCTTTGTGAAAAACTAGTCCCACCAGCAGGGGGTGCTCTTTCCCTGACATGTACCTATGGGATCAAACGTCCTAATACAACGAGGCAGATTCCAGGCTGTGGAAAGGAGCAAATGTTTTTCTGAAACCTTAATCCGGCACCTGTAAAAAGGAGCATCCTTCGCATGAGGCATTAAACTGGCCTCTTGACTTTCTGTGGTCATTAATTCCCTACCTTAATGCTGAATTTGACCTCATTTATGGAGGTGGTAGCACATTCCGCTGGCCTGATTGAACCTGTCAGGATGCGCTACCCCTCTATCAGAGCAGCTTCATTCAACCGAAACAGAACAAGTTCAACTGTTGCTTGCAGTAGTCAGTTTCTGGTTACTCTCTAAAGCTAAGCAGCCCCGAGCCTGCTCTGTGCATGGATGGGGGACACTTTGTGAAAAACTAGCTTCCTGCGGCAGATAGTTTTAGTCCAGCCAGCAGGGGTTGCTCATTCCCTGATATGTACTTTAGGTTCCAAAAGTCCAAATATACAAAAATGACTTCTGCGCTGTAAGGCTTTTGATGAAGCATTAAATCGCCCCATGTAAAAATGAGTGTCCTTCGGATGAGGCATTAAACAGGCCTCCTGACTTTCTGTGGTCATTAATTCCCTACCTTAATGATTAATTTGACCTCATTTATGGAGGTGGTAGCGCAATCTGCCGGCCTTATAGAGCCTGGCAGGTTGCGCTACCTTTGTGAAAAACTAGTCCCACCAGCAGGGGGTGCTCTTTCCCTGACATGTACCTATGGGATCAAACGTCCTAATACAACGAGGCAGATTCCAGGCTGTGGAAAGGAGCAAATGTTTTTCTGAAACCTTAATCCGGCACCTGTAAAAAGGAGCATCCTTCGCATGAGGCATTAAACTGGCCTCCTGACTTTCTGTGGTCATTAATTCCCTACCTTAATGATGAATTTGACCTCATTTATGGAGGTGGTAGCACATTCCGCTGGCCTGATTGAACCTGTCAGGATGCGCTACCCCTCTATCAGAGCAGCTTCATTCAACCAAAACAGAACAAGTTCAACTGTTGCTTGCAGTAGTCAGATTCTGGTTACTCTCTAAAGCTAAGCAGGCCCGAGCCTGATCTGTGCATGGATGGGGGACACTTTGTGAAAATCTAGCTTCCTGCGGGAGATAGTTTTAGTCCAGCCAGCAGGGGTTGCTCATTCCCTGATATGTACTTTAGGTTCCAAAAGTCCAAATATACAAAAATGACTTCTGCGCTGTAAGGCTTTTGATGAAGCATTAAATCGCCCCATGTAAAAATGAGTGTCCTTCGGATGAGGCATTAAACAGGCCTCCTGACTTTCTGTGGTCATTAATTCCCTACCTTAATGATGAATTTGACCTCATTTATGGAGGTGGTAGCGCAATCTGCCGGCCTTATAGAGCCTGGCAGGTTGCGCTACCTTTGTGAAAAACTAGTCCCACCAGCAGGGGGTGCTCTTTCCCTGACATGTACCTATGGGATCAAACGTCCTAATACAACGAGGCAGATTCCAGGCCGTGAAAAGGAGCAAATGTTTTTATGAAACCTTAATCCGGCCCCAGTAAAAAGGAGTGTCCTTCACAAGAGGCATTAAACTGGCCTCCTGACTTTCTGTGGTCATTAATTCCCTACCTTAATGATGAATTTGACCTCATTTATGGAGGTGGTAGCACATTCCGCTGGCCTGATTGAACCTGTCAGGATGCGCTACCCCTCTATCAGAGCAGCTTCATTCAACCGAAACAGAACAAGTTCAGCTGTTGCTTGCAGTAGTCAGATTCTGGTTACTCTCTAAAGCTAAGCAGGCCCGAGCCTTCTCTGTGCATGGATGGGGGACACTTTGTGAAAAACTTGCATTCTGAGGGGGATTGTTTTAGTCCAGCCAGCAGGGGTTGCTCATTCCCTGATATGTACTTTAGGTTCCAAAAGTCCAAATATACAAAAATGACTTCTGCGCTGTAAGGCTTTTGATGAAGCATTAAATCGTCCCATGTAAAAATGAGTGTCCTTCGGATGAGGCATTAAACAGGCCTCCTGACTTTCTGTGGTCATTAATTCCCTACCTTAATGATGAATTTGACCTCATTTATGGAGGTGGTAGCGCAATCTGCCGGCCTTATAGAGCCTGGCAGGTTGCGCTACCTTTGTGAAAAACTAGTCCCACCAGCAGGGGGTGTTCTTTCCCTGACATGTACCTATGGGATCAAACGTCCTAATACAACGAGGCAGATTCCAGGCTGTGGAAAGGAGCAAATGTTTTTCTGAAACCTTAATCCGGCACCTGTAAAAAGGAGCATCCTTCGCATGAGGCAATAAACTGGCCTCCTGACTTTCTGTGGTCATTAATTCCCTACCGTAATGATGAATTTGACCGCATTTATGGATGTGGTAGCACATTCCGCTTGCCTGATTGAACCTGTCAGGATACGCTACCCCTCTATCAGAGCAGCTTCATTCAACCACAAAGTCAAAAGTTCAATTGTTATTTGCAGTAGTCAGATTATGGTTAATCTCCAAAGCTAAACAGGGCCAATTCTGTTCTGTACATGGATGGGAGACCCTTTGTGGAAAACTAGCTTCCTGCGGGAGATAGTTTTAGTCCAGCCAGCAGGGGTTGCTCATTCCCTGATATGTACTTTAGGTTCCAAAAGTCCAAATATACAAAAATGACTTCTGCAGTGTAAGGCTTTTGATGAAGCATTAAATCGCCCCATGTAAAAATGAGTGTCCTTCCGGATGAGGCATTAAACAGGCCTCCTGACTTTCTGTGGTCATTAATTCCCTACCTTAATGATGAATTTGACCTCATTCATGGAGGTGGTAATGCATTCAGCCGGCCTTATAGAGCTTGGCAGGTTGCGCTTCCTTTGTGAAAAACTAGTCTGGCCAGCAGGGGGGGCTCTTTCCCTGAAATGTACCTATTGGATCAAACATCCTAATACAACGAGGCAGATTCCAGGCCGTGAAAAGGAGCAAATGTTTTTATGAAACCTTAATCCGGCCCCAGTAAAAAGGAGTGTCCTTCACAAGAGGCATTAAACTGGCCTCCTGACTTTCTGTGGTCATTAATTCCCTACCTTAATGATGAATTTGACCTCATTTATGGAGGTGGTAGCACATTCCGCTGGCCTGATTGAACCTGTCAGGATGCGCTACCCCTCTATCAGAGCAGCTTCATTCAACCGAAACAGAACAAGTTCAACTGTTGCTTGCCGTAGTCAGATTCTGGTTACTCTCTAAAGCTAAGCAGGCCTGACCCTGCTCTGTGCAAGGATGGGGGACCCTTCGTGGAAATCTATCTTCCTACGGGAGATAGTTTTAGTCCAGCCAGCAGGGGTTGCTCATTCCCTGATATGTACTTTAGGTTCCAAAAGTCCAAATATACAAAAATGACTTCTGCGCTGTAAGGCTTTTGATGAAGCATTAAATCGTCCCATGTAAAAATGAGTGTCCTTCGGATGAGGCATTAAACAGGCCTCCTGACTTTCTGTGGTCATTAATTCCCTACCTTAATGATGAATTTGACCTCATTTATGGAGGTGGTAGCGCAATCTGCCGGCCTTATAGAGCCTGGCAGGTTGCGCTACCTTTGTGAAAAACTAGTCCCACCAGCAGGGGGTGCTCTTTCCCTGACATGTACCTATGGGATCAAACGTCCTAATACAACGAGGCAGATTCCAGGCTGTGGAAAGGAGCAAATGTTTTTCTGAAACCTTAATCCGGCACCTGTAAAAAGGAGCATCCTTCGCATGAGGCATTAAACTGGCCTCCTGACTTTCTGTGGTCATTAATTTCCTACCTTAATGATGAATTTGACCTCATTTATGGAGGTGGTAGCACAGTCCGCTGGCCTGCTTGAACCTGTCAGGATGCGCTACCCCTCTATCAGAGCAGCTTCATTCAACCGAAGCAGAACAAGTTCAACTGTTGCGTGCAGTAGTCTAGTTCTGGTTACTTTCCAAAGCTAACCAGGCCCGAGCCTGCTCTGTGCATGGATGGGGGACACTTTGTGGAAAACTAGCTTCCTGTGGGAGATAGTTTTAGTCCAGCCAGCAGGGGTTGCTCATTCCCTGATATGTACTTCAGGTTCCAAAAGTCCAAATATACAAAAATGACTTCTGCAGTGTAAGGCTTTTGATGAAGCATTAAGTCGCCCCATGTAAAAATGAGTGTCCTTCAGATGAGGCATTAAACAGGCCTCCTGACTTTCTGTGGTCATTAATTCCCTACCTTAATGATGAATTTGACCTCATTTATGGAGGTGGTAGTGCAATCTGCCAGCCTTATAGAGCCTGGCAGGTTGCGCTACCTTTGTGAAAAACTAGTCCCACCAGCAGGGGGTGCTCTTTCCCTGACATGTACCTATGGGATCAAACGTCCTAATACAACGAGGCAGATTCCAGGCTGTGGAAAGGAGCAAATGTTTTTCTGAAACCTTAATCCGGCACCTGTAAAAAGGAGCATCCTTCGCATGAGGCATTAAACTGGCCTCCTGACTTTCTGTGGTCATTAATTTCCTACCTTAATGATGAATTTGACCTCATTTATGGAGGTGGTAGCACAGTCCGCTGGCCTGATTGAACCTGTCAGGATGCGCTACCCCTCTATCAGAGCAGCTTCATTCAACCGAAGCAGAACAAGTTCAACTGTTGCGTGCAGTAGTCTAGTTCTGGTTACTTTCCAAAGCTAACCAGGCCCGAGCCTGCTCTGTGCATGGATGGGGGACACTTTGTGGAAAACTAGCTTCCTGTGGGAGATAGTTTTAGTCCAGCCAGCAGGGGTTGCTCATTCCCTGATATGTACTTCAGGTTCCAAAAGTCCAAATATACAAAAATGACTTCTGCAGTGTAAGGCTTTTGATGAAGCATTAAATCGCCCCATGTAAAAATGAGTGTCCTTCAGATGAGGCATTAAACAGGCCTCCTGACTTTCTGTGGTCATTAATTCCCTACCTTAATGATGAATTTGACCTCATTTATGGAGGTGGTAGTGCAATCTGCCAGCCTTATAGAGCCTGGCAGGTTGCGCTACCTTTGTGAAAAACTAGTCCCACCAGCAGGGGGTGCTCTTTCCCTGACATGTACCTATGGGATCAAACGTCCTAATACAACGAGGCAGATTCCAGGCTGAGAAAAGGAGCAAATGTTTTTCTGAAACCTTAATCCGGCCACAGTAAAAAGGAGTGTCCTTCGCAAGAGGAATTAAACTAGCCTCCTGACTTTCTGTGGTCATTAATTCCCTACCGTAATGATTAATTTGACCGCATTTATGGATGTGGTAGCACATTCCGCTTGCCTGATTGAACCTGTCAGGATACGCTACCCCTCTATCAGAGCAGCTTCATTCAACCACAAAGTCAAAAGTTCAATTGTTATTTGCAGTAGTCAGATTATGGTTAATCTCCAAAGCTAAACTAGGCCAATTCTGTTCTGTACATGGATGGGAGACCCTTTGTGGAAAACTAGCTTCCTGCGGGAGATAGTTTTAGTCCAGCCAGCAGGGGTTGCTCATTCCCTGATATGTACTTTAGGTTCCAAAAGTCCAAATATACAAAAATGACTTCTGCAGTGTAAGGCTTTTGATGAAGCACTAAATCGCCCCATGTAAAAATGAGTGTCCTTCGGATGAGGCATTAAACAGGCCTCCTGACTTTCTGTGGTCATTAATTCCCTACCTTAATGATGAATTTGACCTCATTTATGGAGGTGGTAGCGCAATCTGCCGGCCTTATAGAGCCTGGCAGGTTGCGCTACCTTTGTGAAAAACTAGTCCCACCAGCAGGGGGTGCTCTTTCCCTGACATGTACCTATGGGATCAAACGTCCTAATACAACGAGGCAGATTCCAGGCTGTGGAAAGGAGCAAATGTTTTTCTGAAACCTTAATCCGGCACCTGTAAAAAGGAGCATCCTTCGCATGAGGCATTAAACTGGCCTCTTGACTTTCTGTGGTCATTAATTCCCTACCTTAATGCTGAATTTGACCTCATTTATGGAGGTGGTAGCACATTCCGCTGGCCTGATTGAACCTGTCAGGATGCGCTACCCCTCTATCAGAGCAGCTTCATTCAACCGAAACAGAACAAGTTCAACTGTTGCTTGCAGTAGTCAGTTTCTGGTTACTCTCTAAAGCTAAGCAGCCCCGAGCCTGCTCTGTGCATGGATGGGGGACACTTTGTGAAAAACTAGCTTCCTGCGGCAGATAGTTTTAGTCCAGCCAGCAGGGGTTGCTCATTCCCTGATATGTACTTTAGGTTCCAAAAGTCCAAATATACAAAAATGACTTCTGCGCTGTAAGGCTTTTGATGAAGCATTAAATCGCCCCATGTAAAAATGAGTGTCCTTCGGATGAGGCATTAAACAGGCCTCCTGACTTTCTGTGGTCATTAATTCCCTACCTTAATGATTAATTTGACCTCATTTATGGAGGTGGTAGCGCAATCTGCCGGCCTTATAGAGCCTGGCAGGTTGCGCTACCTTTGTGAAAAACTAGTCCCACCAGCAGGGGGTGCTCTTTCCCTGACATGTACCTATGGGATCAAACGTCCTAATACAACGAGGCAGATTCCAGGCTGTGGAAAGGAGCAAATGTTTTTCTGAAACCTTAATCCGGCACCTGTAAAAAGGAGCATCCTTCGCATGAGGCATTAAACTGGCCTCCTGACTTTCTGTGGTCATTAATTCCCTACCTTAATGATGAATTTGACCTCATTTATGGAGGTGGTAGCACATTCCGCTGGCCTGATTGAACCTGTCAGGATGCGCTACCCCTCTATCAGAGCAGCTTCATTCAACCGAAACAGAACAAGTTCAACTGTTGCTTGCAGTAGTCAGATTCTGGTTACTCTCTAAAGCTAAGCAGGCCCGAGCCTGATCTGTGCATGGATGGGGGACACTTTGTGAAAATCTAGCTTCCTGCGGGAGATAGTTTTAGTCCAGCCAGCAGGGGTTGCTCATTCCCTGATATGTACTTTAGGTTCCAAAAGTCCAAATATACAAAAATGACTTCTGCGCTGTAAGGCTTTTGATGAAGCATTAAATCGCCCCATGTAAAAATGAGTGTCCTTCGGATGAGGCATTAAACAGGCCTCCTGACTTTCTGTGGTCATTAATTCCCTACCTTAATGATGAATTTGACCTCATTTATGGAGGTGGTAGCGCAATCTGCCGGCCTTATAGAGCCTGGCAGGTTGCGCTACCTTTGTGAAAAACTAGTCCCACCAGCAGGGGGTGCTCTTTCCCTGACATGTACCTATGGGATCAAACGTCCTAATACAACGAGGCAGATTCCAGGCCGTGAAAAGGAGCAAATGTTTTTATGAAACCTTAATCCGGCCCCAGTAAAAAGGAGTGTCCTTCACAAGAGGCATTAAACTGGCCTCCTGACTTTCTGTGGTCATTAATTCCCTACCTTAATGATGAATTTGACCTCATTTATGGAGGTGGTAGCACATTCCGCTGGCCTGATTGAACCTGTCAGGATGCGCTACCCCTCTATCAGAGCAGCTTCATTCAACCGAAACAGAACAAGTTCAGCTGTTGCTTGCAGTAGTCAGGTTCTGGTTACTCTCTAAAGCTAAGCAGGCCCGAGCCTTCTCTGTGCATGGATGGGGGACACTTTGTGAAAAACTTGCATTCTGAGGGGATTGTTTTAGTCCAGCCAGCAGGGGTTGCTCATTCCCTGATATGTACTTTAGGTTCCAAAAGTCCAAATATACAAAAATGACTTCTGCGCTGTAAGGCTTTTGATGAAGCATTAAATCGTCCCATGTAAAAATGAGTGTCCTTCGGATGAGGCATTAAACAGGCCTCCTGACTTTCTGTGGTCATTAATTCCCTACCTTAATGATGAATTTGACCTCATTTATGGAGGTGGTAGCGCAATCTGCCGGCCTTATAGAGCCTGGCAGGTTGCGCTACCTTTGTGAAAAACTAGTCCCACCAGCAGGGGGTGTTCTTTCCCTGACATGTACCTATGGGATCAAACGTCCTAATACAACGAGGCAGATTCCAGGCTGTGGAAAGGAGCAAATGTTTTTCTGAAACCTTAATCCGGCACCTGTAAAAAGGAGCATCCTTCGCATGAGGCAATAAACTGGCCTCCTGACTTTCTGTGGTCATTAATTCCCTACCGTAATGATGAATTTGACCGCATTTATGGATGTGGTAGCACATTCCGCTTGCCTGATTGAACCTGTCAGGATACGCTACCCCTCTATCAGAGCAGCTTCATTCAACCACAAAGTCAAAAGTTCAATTGTTATTTGCAGTAGTCAGATTATGGTTAATCTCCAAAGCTAAACAGGGCCAATTCTGTTCTGTACATGGATGGGAGACCCTTTGTGGAAAACTAGCTTCCTGCGGGAGATAGTTTTAGTCCAGCCAGCAGGGGTTGCTCATTCCCTGATATGTACTTTAGGTTCCAAAAGTCCAAATATACAAAAATGACTTCTGCAGTGTAAGGCTTTTGATGAAGCATTAAATCGCCCCATGTAAAAATGAGTGTCCTTCCGGATGAGGCATTAAACAGGCCTCCTGACTTTCTGTGGTCATTAATTCCCTACCTTAATGATGAATTTGACCTCATTCATGGAGGTGGTAATGCATTCAGCCGGCCTTATAGAGCTTGGCAGGTTGCTCTTCCTTTGTGAAAAACTAGTCTGGCCAGCAGGGGGGGCTCTTTCCCTGAAATGTACCTATTGGATCAAACATCCTAATACAACGAGGCAGATTCCAGGCCGTGAAAAGGAGCAAATGTTTTTATGAAACCTTAATCCGGCCCCAGTAAAAAGGAGTGTCCTTCACAAGAGGCATTAAACTGGCCTCCTGACTTTCTGTGGTCATTAATTCCCTACCTTAATGATGAATTTGACCTCATTTATGGAGGTGGTAGCACATTCCGCTGGCCTGATTGAACCTGTCAGGATGCGCTACCCCTCTATCAGAGCAGCTTCATTCAACCGAAACAGAACAAGTTCAACTGTTGCTTGCCGTAGTCAGATTCTGGTTACTCTCTAAAGCTAAGCAGGCCTGACCCTGCTCTGTGCAAGGATGGGGGACCCTTCGTGGAAATCTATCTTCCTACGGGAGATAGTTTTAGTCCAGCCAGCAGGGGTTGCTCATTCCCTGATATGTACTTTAGGTTCCAAAAGTCCAAATATACAAAAATGACTTCTGCGCTGTAAGGCTTTTGATGAAGCATTAAATCGTCCCATGTAAAAATGAGTGTCCTTCGGAAGAGGCATTAAACAGGCCTCCTGACTTTCTGTGGTCATTAATTCCCTACCTTAATGATGAATTTGACCTCATTTATGGAGGTGGTAGCGCAATCTGCCGGCCTTATAGAGCCTGGCAGGTTGCGCTACCTTTGTGAAAAACTAGTCCCACCAGCAGGGGGTGCTCTTTCCCTGACATGTACCTATGGGATCAAACGTCCTAATACAACGAGGCAGATTCCAGGCTGTGGAAAGGAGCTAATGTTTTTCTGAAACCTTAATCCGGCACCTGTAAAAAGGAGCATCCTTCGCATGAGGCATTAAACTGGCCTCCTGACTTTCTGTGGTCATTAATTCCCTACCTTAATGATGAATTTGACCTCATTTATGGAGGTGGTAGCACAGTCCGCTGGCCTGATTGAACCTGTCAGGATGCGCTACCCCTCTATCAGAGCAGCTTCATTCAACCGAAGCAGAACAAGTTCAACTGTTGCGTGCAGTAGTCTAGTTCTGGTTACTTTCCAAAGCTAACCAGGCCCGAGCCTGCTCTGTGCATGGATGGGGGACACTTTGTGAAAAACTAGCTTTCTGAGGGAGATAGTTTTAGTCCAGCCAGCAGGGGTTGCTCATTCCCTGATATGTACTTTAGGTTCCAAAAGTCCAAATATATAGAAAAATGACTTCTGTGCTGTCAGGCTTTTGATGAAGCATTAAATCGCCCCATGAAAAGATGAGTGTCCTTCGGATGAGGCATTAAACAGGCCTCCTGACTTTCTGTGGTCATTAATTCCCTACCTTAATGATGAATTTGACCTCATTCATGGAGGTGGTAGTGCATTCCGCCGGACTTATAGAGCTTGGCAGGTTGCGCTTCCTTTGTGAAAAACTAGTCTGGCCAGCAGGGGGGGCTCTTTCCCTGACATGTACCTATGGGATCAAACGTCCTAATACAACGAGGCAGATTCTAGGCTGTGGAAAGGAGCAAATGTTTTTCTGAAACCTTAATCCGGCCCCAGTAAAAAGGAGTGTCCTTCGCAAGAGGCATTAAACTAGCCTCCTGACTTTCTGTGGTCATTAATTCCCTACCGTAATGATGAATTTGACCTCATTTATGGAGGTGGTAGCACATTCCGCTGGCCTGATTGAACCTGTCAGGATGCTCTACCCCTCTATCAGAGCAGCTTCATTCAACCAAAACAGAACAAGTTTAGCTGTTGCTTGCAGTAGTCAGATTCTGGTTACTCTCTAAAGCTAAGCAGGCCCGAGCCTGCTCTGTGCATGGATGGGGGACACTTTGTGAAAAACTAGCTTCCTGCGGCAGATAGTTTTAGTCCAGCCAGCAGGGGTTGCTCATTCCCTGATATGTACTTTAGGTTCCAAAAGTCCAAATATACAAAAATGACTTCTGCGCTGTAAGGCTTTTGATGAAGCATTAAATCGTCCCATGTAAAAATGAGTGTCCTTCGGATGAGGCATTAAACAGGCCTCCTGACTTTCTGTGGTCATTAATTCCCTACCTTAATGATGAATTTGACCTCATTTATGGAGGTGGTAGCGCAATCTGCCGGCCTTATAGAGCCTGGCAGGTTGCGCTACCTTTGTGAAAAACTAGTCCCACCAGCAGGGGGTGCTCTTTCCCTGACATGTACCTATGGGATCAAACGTCCTAATACAACGAGGCAGATTCCAGGCTGTGGAAAGGAGCAAATGTTTTTCTGAAACCTTAATCCGGCACCTGTAAAAAGGAGCATCCTTCGCATGAGGCATTAAACTGGCCTCCTGACTTTCTGTGGTCATTAATTCCCTACCTTAATGATGAATTTGACCTCATTTATGGAGGTGGTAGCACAGTCCGCTGGCCTGATTGAACCTGTCAGGATGCGCTACCCCTCTATCAGAGCAGCTTCATTCAACCGAAACAGAACAAGTTCAACTGTTGCGTGCAGTAGTCTAGTTCTGGTTACTTTCCAAAGCTAACCAGTCCCGAGCCTGCTCTGTGCATGGATGGGGGACACTTTGTGGAAAACTAGCTTCCTGTGGGAGATAGTTTTAGTCCAGCCAGCAGGGGTTGCTCATTCCCTGATATGTACTTCAGGTTCCAAAAGTCCAAATATACAAAAATGACTTCTGCATTGTAAGGCTTTTGATGAAGCATTAAATCGCCCCATGTAAAAATGAGTGTCCTTCAGATGAGGCATTAAACAGGCCTCCTGACTTTCTGTGGTCATTAATTCCCTACCTTAATGATGAATTTGACCTCATTTATGGAGGTGGTAGTGCAATCTGCCAGCCTTATAGAGCCTGGCAGGTTGCGCTACCTTTGTGAAAAACTAGTCCCACCAGCAGGGGGTGCTCTTTCCCTGACATGTACCTATGGGATCAAACGTCCTAATACAACGAGGCAGATTCCAGGCTGAGAAAAGGAGCAAATGTTTTTCTGAAACCTTAATCCGGCCACAGTAAAAAGGAGTGTCCTTCGCAAGAGGAATTAAACTAGCCTCCTGACTTTCTGTGGTCATTAATTCCCTACCGTAATGATGAATTTGACCGCATTTATGGATGTGGTAGCACATTCCGCTTGCCTGATTGAACCTGTCAGGATACGCTACCCCTCTATCAGAGCAGCTTCATTCAACCACAAAGTCAAAAGTTCAATTGTTATTTGCAGTAGTCAGATTATGGTTAATCTCCAAAGCTAAACTAGGCCAATTCTGTTCTGTACATGGATGGGAGACCCTTTGTGGAAAACTAGCTTCCTGCGGGAGATAGTTTTAGTCCAGCCAGCAGGGGTTGCTCATTCCCTGATATGTACTTTAGGTTCCAAAAGTCCAAATATACAAAAATGACTTCTGCAGTGTAAGGCTTTTGATGAAGCACTAAATCGCCCCATGTAAAAATGAGTGTCCTTCGGATGAGGCATTAAACAGGCCTCCTGACTTTCTGTGGTCATTAATTCCCTACCTTAATGATTAATTTGACCTCATTTATGGAGGTGGTAGCGCAATCTGCCGGCCTTATTGAGCCTGGCAGGTTGCGCTACCTTTGTGAAAAACTAGTCCCACCAGCAGGGGGTGCTCTTTCCCTGACATGTACCTATGGGATCAAACGTCCTAATACAACGAGGCAGATTCTAGGCTGTGGAAATGAGCAAATGTTTTTCTGAAACCTTAATCCGGCACCTGTAAAAAGGAGCATCCTTCGCATGAGGCATTAAACTGGCCTCCTGACTTTCTGTGGTCATTAATTCCCTACCTTAATGCTGAATTTGACCTCATTTATGGAGGTGGTAGTACAATCCGCTGGCCTGATTGAACCTGTCAGGATGCGCTACCCCTCTATCAGAGCAGCTTCATTCAACTGAAACAGAACAAGTTCAACTGTTGCTTGCAGTAGTCAGATTCTGGTTACTCTCTAAAGCTAAGCAGGCCCGAGCCTGCTCTGTGCATGGATGGGGGACACTTTGTGAAAATCTAGCTTCCTGCGGGAGATAGTTTTAGTCCAGCCAGCAGGGGTTGCTCATTCCCTGATATGTACTTTAGGTTCCAAAAGTCCAAATATACAAAAATGACTTCTGCGCTGTAAGGCTTTTGATGAAGCATTAAATCGCCCCATGTAAAAATGAGTGTCCTTCGGATGAGGCATTAAACAGGCCTCCTGACTTTCTGTGGTCATTAATTCCCTACCTTAATGATGAATTTGACCTCATTTATGGAGGTGGTAGCGCAATCTGCCGGCCTTATAGAGCCTGGCAGGTTGCGCTACCTTTGTGAAAAACTAGTCCCACCAGCAGGGGGTGCTCTTTCCCTGACATGTACCTATGGGATCAAACGTCCTAATACAACGAGGCAGATTCCAGGCTGTGGAAAGGAGCAAATGTTTTTCTGAAACCTTAATCCGGCACCTGTAAAAAGGAGCATCCTTCGCATGAGGCATTAAACTGGCCTCCTGACTTTCTGTGGTCATTAATTCCCTACCTTAATGATGAATTTGACCTCATTTATGGAGGTGGTAGCACATTCCGCTGGCCTGATTGAACCTGTCAGGATGCGCTACCCCTCTATCAGAGCAGCTTCATTCAACCGAAACAGAGCGAGTTCAACTGTTGCTTGCCGTAGTCAGATTCTGGGCCCGAGCTTATGGCCATACCGCCACCTGAGGGCGCTACTGAGCAGTTCAGGAAGTGACGTGGCAGCATTAGGAAGCAGTTGGTGAGAGAGGCTCACCTTATTTTTTGTTTTGTTTAGTGGGTTTTGTTAATTAAGATTTTTTATTTTTGAGTGAGTTTTTGTTAGTTTTCACACTTCCCAGCAGCAGTTTGCTGTCTGGGGAGTAGTTTTTTTTTTTTTTTTTTTTTTTCTCTTCACGCACTTTTTACAATGGATGGATTACCAGCTAACGGTACGGATATGACAGGAGAAAGACGAGAGTTACTGAACAAAGGAATGGATAAAGGACAACAAGTTGGACATCTACGTATGGATTATAATAAGAGGATTTACTCGAAAGAGGCTACAGTGATAGTGGATTTGACAGAACTGAGAGATGCGAGGGCTGAAGATATAATTAAAGCAGTGAACGGAAAAGTTGGAGGGGGGAAGATACTGGCAGTGAGACCCAGACATGGAAAGGAGTATGAAATCACACTGACGAATACGGATGTATGCGAGGACTTGGAGGATTTTTTGATGATAAAAGGAAAACTGTGTGAGATAAGGAAATTACAAACAAGAGAGTATGTTGTTTCTTTCATACATTTGCCCGCCTACATTGCTGATTCTGATATTTTGGAAAAATTACATAATTGGGGAGTGACACCTGCATCTGAAATCAAAAGAAGAATGTATCCGGGCACCGATATAGCAGACGGTACAAGGTACCTAAGGGTGAAATTCCCAAAAGAAGTCATATCCTTGCCATACAGCACAAAATTTGACACGGAGGAAGGATCGCAGTACTTCCGGATTATGCATGATCGGCAGGTTAAAACCTGTCGATTGTGCATGAATCCTGGACACGTGTTCAAAAACTGCCCAGAGTTCAAGTGCTATCAGTGCGATGAACAGGGGCATTTCGCAAGGGACTGTGATGCGGTGAAGTGCCCGGAGTGCAGAAAAGTGATGGCAAGATGTGAGTGTTGGATAGCAGATTTGGATGGAACGCAAAATACAGATTTGGAAGATGTGGGTGGGCAAATGGTGGAAGAGACGGAACTTGGAAATGCTGGAGAGACTGCAAAAGAAAATGAAGGGAATAAAAAGACCAATGAGAAGAATCAGGAGATGGAAGAGGATGGACAAGAAGCAGCAATGGACGAAGGAATATGGACACCACTGAATATATCACAAGGAGCACTGGAAGAAATGGAGGAACAACATGCAAAAGGTAACGAGGAAGAAAAGAAAGAGAGAACTGAGGAGAAGAAAGAAGGGGAGAAAATGGACTTCAGAATGGATAGAAGAGAGACTATAAGAAGACGGATCACTAAGGTAATACCAAATCTAGAAGTTGCTAAGAAGAAGAGACTTGAGAAAAAAAAAGAACAGAGTAAAGAAAAAACTTTATGGGAAAATAGATTTCAAGCATTAATGGAGGAGGAGGAGGGAGAATAGAAAAAAAATGTTTGGTTTTTGTGATTTATTTTTCAATGTATTTTTTTTATGTTTTTAAAAATTGTGTCATGGAATGCTAGGGGTTTGCTGAATATGGAGAAATTTGAAAAGATGAAGGTTTTATGTAAAAATACCGATGTCATTGTGTTGCAGGAAACAAATTGGAAAAATGAAAGTGTTAAAAGGTTTGAAACAAAATGGGATGGAAATATATATTTTAATAATGGAAATGATAAAGTAGGTTGTGGGGTTGCAGTTCTAATTAAAAGAGGAGTATGTGAAAAAGAACAAGTAATATTGGATGATGGAGTGGGAAAAAGTATGGCGGTGAAAATAGAAAAAGGAAAAGAGTTTTTTATTATCTATAATATTCATGCACCAAATGAAGAAAAGGGAAAAGTAGATTTTTTTAAAAAAGTGAATATTAATTTAAAAACATGGCAGAATGTTATTTTAATGGGTGATTTCAATACTGTCTTTACAGAATTGGATTTGGCAAGTGAAATGGTTTTTAAGACAGACAAAGGGAGAGAGGAATTGGTGAAAATAATGAAGGAATGTAATCTAATAGATATATGGCGGGAAAGAAATAGGAAAAAGAGAAAATTTTCAAGAGTGCAAGTGGTAATGAATAAGATAAAACAAAGTAGAATTGATTACGTTTTATGTAAGGAGGAAATGGAGGGAAATATCCAAAATGTATTTTATAAGGAAGTAGGGTATAGTGATCATTTTCTTTTATGTATGACTTTAGATTGTGTAAGAGTGGAGAGAGGATCAGGGGTGTGGGTCTTAAATGCAACAATTTTAAAAGAAGAATCTTACAAAGAAAGAATTAAACAACTATTAGAAGTTAGTAAATTAAATAAGATTTACGCAGAAGAGAAAAGAATATGGTGGGATAACGTGAAATTGGATATAAAGAGTTTATCAATACAATTTTGTAAATTGTTAAAAAAAGCTAACATCAGAAAGGAAACTGAGATAAGAAAAGAGATAGATAAAGAAGAAAAAAGACAGGAGCAAAATCTAAATGAAGAAGACATAGGTAAAATCTTAATTTTACGAGAAAAATTAAGGGAAATTGAAGATGAAAAATGTAAGGGGGCGATCATTAGAAGTAAAGCAAAATATGTTGTGGAGGGGGAAAGATGCACAAAATTTTTTTTTGATTTAGAAAAAAATAGACAAAGAGCAGATTTAATGAAGGAGGTGTTAGATAAAAATGGAGACATAAAGCAAGGAACAAAAGAGATTTTATTGGTAATTAAGAATTTTTATGAAGACATGTTTAAGAGACAAGGGGTTGATAAAATAGAAGAAGATTTCTTTTTAAATCAAATAAAAGTAAAGGTCTCTACGGAAGATAAGGTTTTATGTGATGATGAGATAACAGAAGAGGAAATTGACACAGCAATAAAGCAGTTAACGTTGGGAAAGAGCCCAGGTATAGATGGGTTAACAAACGAGTTTTATAAGAATTTTAGAGAAATATTAGTCCCAATTTTAAAAGAAGTATATGATGAGATTTTTAAAAAAGAGGAGTTAAGTGAAAGAATGAAGATAGGAATGATTAAAATGATTTATAAAAAAAGAGGAAATCCTAATGATCTTAAGAATTACAGGCCTTTAACAATGCTAAATACAGATTTCAAAATTTTAGCAAAGGTGTTAGCAAATAGATTAAGGACAGTTTTACCTAAAATCATAAGTACTACCCAGGCATATGGAATACAAAATAAAGATATTCTAGATATTGTTCAAAGTATAAGAGACACAATGTTTTATATGAAGGAAAAAAATAAGAAGGGATATTTAATAAGTTTGGATTTAGAAAAAGCCTTTGATAGAGTGGAGCATGGATATTTACTAAATGTTATCAAAGAATTTGGATTTGGGAAAAATTTTAGAAAGTGGATTATGATCTTTTATTCTAATATTTTTACGTGTATTAAATGCAATGGGTTTTTATCAGAATGTTTTCAACTAACAAGGTCTATAAGGCAAGGATGTCCTTTATCTGCTTTACTTTATTCACTAGTAGCAGAACCTTTGGGATTAGCAATAAAAGCAGATACAGAGATAAAGGGTATTAGAATAGAGGGAAGTAATATACAGGAGCCAATCTACCAATACGCAGATGACACAACATTGTTGGTTGAAGACATTCAAAGTGTTGTTAAGGCAATGGGGATTGTGGAGAAATATTGTAAAGGGTCTGGAGCTAAGGTCAATATTGAAAAGAGCTTGTGTATGAGAATTGGGAATGTGGAAACATTACCTCAGCACATGCATTTTAAAGAAGAAGGAGAACATATAAAACTTTTAGGAATTTGGATGGGTATGGATTTTAATAAAGCTGATGTTTTTAATTGGGAGGGAGCATTAAAAGGAATGGAACAAAGATTGAGATTTTGGAAATTAAGAAATTTAACATTAAAGGGAAAGGTATTAGTGATAAATGCTTTAATGCTTTCTAAGATTTGGTATGTGCTGAGTGTAACTCCATTGCCTTATGAGTTTTTTAAAAGAATAAAAGAAAGTGTTTTAAATTTTTTATGGGGAAAGGGAAGAGCAAAAATTGCATATGATACGCTTATTGGTGGAACTGATGTAGGAGGACTAGGGCTATTAGATCCAATGTTAAGAATGAAAACATTAAGAGTTAAATTGGTGAAAAGGTTTATGGATGTTAAGAGAAAGGCAATGTGGAAAAATGTAATGGAATATTTTTTAAAGAAATTTAGTAATTTTAGCATGGGATGGAACGCACTGTGGATGAAGACAAAAAAATATATGTTAATGGGTCTACCAAATTTTTATAAAGAAGTTTTAGAAACCTGGTCATCTTTCTTAGATAAAGTATTAATTTTACCAAAAGGAAGAATGCAACTGTTAGAACAACCTCTGTTTTTAAACTCGAATGTTACAAATGAAGGGAATGTAATTTACTATAAGAAATGGTGGGATGGAGGAGTAAGACAAGTCAAAGACATTTTATATGAAGTAATAAATGGTTATCTTCCAGTACAAGCAATTATGGATGCAATTTTTGAAATAGAAAGGAATGTGACAAAAGGAACACTGATAAAACAGTTCGATGAATTAAAGAAAGCAATACCAACAGGATGGGTGGAAAGGATTGAAAAAAATGAAAAGGATGAGAATGAAGGCATGCCTGAGCTATATTTAAAAAAGACAAATGGTGAAAATAAGTGTTTTTTTGAATGTAAAGTAAAAGATTTTTATTTGGTTTTTAGGGAAAGGGCTTTTGCTAAACCTGTGGCAAACAGCTATTGGAAAGAAAGATATGATGTAGATGAAATAGATATTTGGAAAAATGTGGGAATGAAATATATGGATCCAATTTTAGAAGATTTTAATTTCTTATTAAGACATAATGGTATTTTAACAGAAATGAGGTTGTGTAAAATTGGGATAGAAAAAGATGCAAGGTGTAAGGTATGCATGAAAAGTGATGAAGGTCTATTACATCTATTTTTTTATTGTGAAGAATTGGATGATTTTATGGGAAGAATGAAAAAAATTGTAAAATCCATGCTGAAAGAAAAATATAATGAGAATATGACACAAAATGCTTGGGAAAAAATGGTTTTATTTGGGTACAATGGTAAAGGTTGTAATGTGAATGTCTTTACTTTATTGACAACAATTGCAAAGAATGTAATATGGCTAAGAAGAAATGTATCAAAATATGAAAAAAGGAAAGTTGATGTATGGGTTTTGTTTAAAAACAAAATGGAAAACTCTGTGAATTTAATATGGAAATATTTTCTAATGAGTGACAGAGAGGATGATTTTATTGAAACGTTTGTAAAAGGAAACACATTGGTAGAGTATTCAGAAAATAGTTTGCAATGGAAATGGCAGAAATATGAATGAATTAATGTACATATCTGCATATGTAAAAAATGTGAAATGTATTTTGTACTTTTTGTGATGTAATATGTTTTTTTAAATAAAAAAAAAAAAAAGTCAGATTCTGGTTACTCTCTAAAGCTAAGCAGGCCTGACCCTGCTCTGTGCAAGGATGGGGGACTCTTCGTGGAAATCTATCTTCTTGCGGGAGATAGTTTTAGTCCAGCCAGCAGGGGTTGCTCATTCCCTGATATGTACTTTAGGTTCCAAAAGTCCAAATATATAGAAAAATGACTTCTGTGCTGTAAGGCTTTTGATGAAGCATTAAATCGCCCCATGAAAAGATGAGTGTCCTTCGGATGAGGCATTAAACAGGCCTCCTGACTTTCTGTGGTCATTAATTCCCTACCTTAATGATGAATTTGACCTCATTCATGGAGGTGGTAGTGCATTCCGCCGGACTTATAGAGCTTGGCAGGTTGCGCTTCCTTTGTGAAAAACTAGTCTGGCCAGCAGGGGGGGCTCTTTCCCTGACATGTACCTATGGGATCAAACGTCCTAATACAACGAGGCAGATTCTAGGCTGTGGAAAGGAGCAAATGTTTTTCTGAAACCTTAATCCGGCCCCAGTAAAAAGGAGTGTCCTTCGCAAGAGGCATTAAACTAGCCTCCTGACTTTCTGTGGTCATTAATTCCCTACCGTAATGATGAATTTGACCTCATTTATGGAGGTGGTAGCACATTCCGCTGGCCTGATTGAACCTGTCAGGATGCGCTACCCCTCTATCAGAGCAGCTTCATTCAACCGAAACAGAACAAGTTTAGCTGTTGCTTGCAGTAGTCAGATTCTGGTTACTCTCTAAAGCTAAGCAGGCCCGAGCCTGCTCTGTGCATGGATGGGTGACACTTTGTGAAAAACTAGCTTCCTGCGGGAGATAGTTTTAGTCCAGCCAGCAGGGGTTGCTCATTCCCTGATATGTACTTTAGGTTCCAAAAGTCCAAATATACAAAAATGACTTCTGCGCTGTAAGGCTTTTGATGAAGCATTAAATCGTCCCATGTAAAAATGAGTGTCCTTCGGATGAGGCATTAAACAGGCCTCCTGACTTTCTGTGGTCATTAATTCCCTACCTTAATGATGAATTTGACCTCATTTATGGAGGTGGTAGCGCAATCTGCCGGCCTTATAGAGCCTGGCAGGTTGCGCTACCTTTGTGAAAAACTAGTCCCACCAGCAGGGGGTGCTCTTTCCCTGACATGTACCTATGGGATCAAACGTCCTAATACAACGAGGCAGATTCCAGGCTGTGGAAAGGAGCAAATGTTTTTCTGAAACCTTAATCCGGCACCTGTAAAAAGGAGCATCCTTCGCATGAGGCATTAAACTGGCCTCCTGACTTTCTGTGGTCATTAATTCCCTACCGTAATGATGAATTTGACCGCATTTATGGATGTGGTAGCACATTCCACTTGCCTGATTGAACCTGTCAGGATACGCTACCCCTCTATCAGAGCAGCTTCATTCAACCACAAAGTCAAAAGTTCAATTGTTATTTGCAGTAGTCAGATTATGGTTAATCTCCAAAGCTAAACAGGGCCAATTCTGTTCTGTACATGGATGGGAGACCCTTTGTGGAAAACTAGCTTTCTGCGGGAGATAGCTTTAGTCCAGCCAGCAGGGGTTGCTCATTTCCTGATATGTACTTTAGGTTCCAAAAGTCCAAATATACAAAAATGACTTCTGCAGTGTAAGGCTTTTGATGAAGCACTAAATCGCCCCATGTAAAAATGAGTGTCCTTCGGATGAGGCATTAAACAGGCCTCCTGACTTTCTGTGGTCATTAATTCCCTACCTTAATGATGAATTTGACCTCATTTATGGAGGTGGTAGCGCAATCTGCCGGCCTTATAGAGCCTGGCAGGTTGCGCTACCTTTGTGAAAAACTAGTCCCACCAGCAGGGGGTGCTCTTTCCCTGACATGTACCTATGGGATCAAACGTCCTAATACAACGAGGCAGATTCCAGGCTGTGGAAAGGAGCAAATGTTTTTCTGAAACCTTAATCCGGCACCTGTAAAAAGGAGCATCCTTCGCATGAGGCATTAAACTGGCCTCTTGACTTTCTGTGGTCATTAATTCCCTACCTTAATGCTGAATTTGACCTCATTTATGGAGGTGGTAGCACATTCCGCTGGCCTGATTGAACCTGTCAGGATGCGCTACCCCTCTATCAGAGCAGCTTCATTCAACCGAAACAGAACAAGTTCAACTGTTGCTTGCAGTAGTCAGATTCTGGTTACTCTCTAAAGCTAAGCAGGCCCGAACCTGCTCTGTGCATGGATGGGGGACACTTTGTGAAAAACTAGCTTCCTGCGGCAGATAGTTTTAGTCCAGCCAGCAGGGGTTGCTCATTCCCTGATATGTACTTTAGGTTCCAAAAGTCCAAATATACAAAAATGACTTCTGCGCTGTAAGGCTTTTGATGAAGCATTAAATCGCCCCATGTAAAAATGAGTGTCCTTCGGATGAGGCATTAAACAGGCCTCCTGACTTTCTGTGGTCATTAATTCCCTACCTTAATGATGAATTTGACCTCATTTATGGAGGTGGTAGCGCAATCTGCCGGCCTTATAGAGCCTGGCAGGTTGCGCTACCTTTGTGAAAAACTAGTCCCACCAGCAGGGGGTGCTCTTTCCCTGACATGTACCTATGGGATCAAACGTCCTAATACAACCAGGCAGATTCCAGGCTGTGGAAAGGAGCAAATGTTTTTCTGAAACCTTAATCCGGCACCTGTAAAAAGGAGCATCCTTCGCATGAGGCATTAAACTGGCCTCCTGACTTTCTGTGGTCATTAATTCCCTACCTTAGTGATGAATTTGACCTCATTTATGGAGGTGGTAGCACAGTCCGCTGGCCTGATTGAACCTGTCAGGATGCGCTACCCCTCTATCAGAGCAGCTTCATTCAACCGAAACAGAACAAGTTCAACTGTTACGTGCAGTAGTCAGATTCTGGTTACTTTCCAAAGCTAACCAGGCCCGAACCTGCTCTGTGGATGGATGGGGGACACTTTGTGGAAAATTAGCTTCCTGTGGGAGATAGTTTTAGTCCAGTCAGCAGGGGTTGCTCATTCCATGATATGTACTTTAGGTTCCAAAAGTCCAAATATACAAAAATGACTTCTGCAGTGTAAGGCTTTTGATGAAGCATTAAATCGCCCCATGTAAAAATGAGTGTCCTTCCGGATGAGGCATTAAACAGGCCTCCTGACTTTCTGTGGTCATTAATTCCCTACCTTAATGATGAATTTGACCTCATTCATGGAGGTGGTAATGCATTCAGCCGGCCTTATAGAGCTTGGCAGGTTGCGCTTCCTTTGTGAAAAACTAGTCTGGCCAGCAGGGGGGCTCTTTCCCTGAAATGTACCTATTGGATCAAACATCCTAATACAACGAGGCAGATTCCAGGCCGTGAAAAGGAGCAAATGTTTTTATGAAACCTTAATCCGGCCCCAGTAAAAAGGAGTGTCCTTCACAAGAGGCATTAAACTGGCCTCCTGACTTTCTGTGGTCATTAATTCCCTACCTTAATGATGAATTTGACCTCATTTATGGAGGTGGTAGCACATTCCGCTGGCCTGATTGAACCTGTCAGGATGCGCTACCCCTCTATCAGAGCAGCTTCATTCAACCGAAACCGAACAAGTTTAGCTGTTGCTTGCAGTAGTCAGATTCTGGTTACTCTCTAAAGCTAAGCAGGCCTGAGCCTGCTCTGTGCATGGATGGGGGACACTTTGTGAAAAACTAGCTTCCTGCGGGAGATAGTTTTAGTCCAGCCAGCAGGGGTTGCTCATTCCCTGATATGTACTTTAGGTTCCAAAAGTCCAAATATACAAAAATGACTTCTGCGCTGTAAGGCTTTTGATGAAGCATTAAATCGTCCCATGTAAAAATGAGTGTCCTTCGGATGAGGCATTAAACAGGCCTCCTGACTTTCTGTGGTCATTAATTCCCTACCTTAATGATGAATTTGACCTCATTTATGGAGGTGGTAGCGCAATCTGCCGGCCTTATAGAGCCTGGCAGGTTGCGCTACCTTTGTGAAAAACTAGTCCCACCAGCAGGGGGTGCTCTTTCCCTGACATGTACCTATGGGATCAAACCTTGGTTATGGGATAATCCTTGGTTCAATCATACTGTTTCTACTTCTATACAACAGAGGAATAATTTATGGACCAAGGCTAAAAAATCAAATAATTTTATGGATTGGAACTCATATAGAGCTTTACGGAATAAGTGCACAAAATTAATCAAAAGGGCAAAGTGTGATTATTATTTGTCTATGGTTAATGAAAACCTAAATAATCCTGTACGTTTTTGGAAATTAGTTAAGTCTTTTTCAGTAACTAAATTAGCTTCTAATTTCCCAAATTTTTTAAATGTTAACAACACTGAAGTTAAGGGCAGAGAAGCTGTTGCAGATACTTTTAATAATTACTTTATATCTGCCGGCTTAACCTCTGAGTCTTCCAACTCAAATGTCCATACTTCAAATGCATCTATTGAGCTTGTTCAAAATAGCACTCCAGATTTATTTAATTTTACGTCTATTACTGTTGCACAGGTTCATAAAGCTCTAGAGACTCTAGACATAAAAAAATCACCAGGAATTGATAAAATTGAGCCGTATTTCTTACGATTGGCAGCTGATCTCGTTGCAGAACCTATAGCCTCTTTATTAAATTTAAGTCTCACTTCTAATGTAATACCTAAAATGTGGAAATCTGCAATGGTTATTCCATTATTAAAAGGGGGAGATCCAACGGACCCAAATAATTACCGTCCTATCTCTAGATTATCGGTTTTAGCCAAAGTCTTTGAATCATTGATAAACGTCCAATTAAAACAATATTTGTCAGCTAATAATATTCTTCAGGATTACCAGTCAGGGTTCAGAACGGGACACAGTACTGTCACTGCAGCTACATCAGTTTTAAATGATATAACATCCTCTTTAGACAGTAAACAATCCTGTGCTGCTCTATTTATTGATTTGTCCAAAGCCTTTGACTCAGTAGACCATAAGTTAATGTTACAGAGACTTAGGCTTTTAGGTTTCAGTCAACCCGCTTTAAAATGGTTTGAAAATTATTTTTCAGAACGCACTCAATGTGTGACTGTTGAAAATTATAATTCTTCCTTTCTCCACGTAAACACTGGGGTTCCCCAAGGATCTGTTTTAGCTCCATTGTTATTTTCTATTTACATTAATGATTTAGGTCATGGAATAGATTTAGCTAAAATACATCTGTATGCAGACGATGCAATTATATATACAGCTGCACACTCTTTAAATCAAGCTTTACAACATCTACAGAACGCTTTTCAATTATTACAGTCAACGTTGCAGGAGTTAAAACTGGTTTTAAATTTAAAGAAGACTAAATATATGATTTTCAGCCGTGGCCGCACTAAGGTAACAGATCAGACAATCATATCTTCGAACGGTGTATCAATAGAAAGAGTAAGCTCTTATAAATACCTAGGTATTTGGATTGATGAGAGATTAACCTTTGATATACACATTGACAAGTTACTAAAAAAGCTCAGGCCGAAATTAGGTTTTTTATATCGGTTAAAAAATTGTTTTCCTTATAAGGCTCGTAAGAAATTAGTAGAGAGTACATTTTTGTCTATACTTGATTACGGTGACCATATATATATGCATGCATCTGTTACTCTGTTGAGAAAACTAGATTCTGTTTATCATGCAGCAATACGCTTTGTCACAGGTGCAGATTCACGAACGCATCACTGTATTTTGTATAATTCCTTAGACTGGTTATCTTTATATCAAAGGAGAAAATTACATTTGTATTTATTTATTTTAAAGGCTCTTTTAGGTAAACTACCATCTTATTTGTCTAATTTGTTAAGATTTCACTCAAATAATCAACGCACTAGATCTGGTTCCTGTATTCGGTTAATAGTCCCAAGGGTAACGTCAAATCTTGGCAAATGTACTTTCTCCTTTTATGCTCCTAAGGCTTGGAATGATCTTCAAAATCGGCTTAATCTTGACAATCTTCCAACTTTGAGTACTTTTAAACATCTTCTGTATAATGTTTTAAAGGATACATGTAATTGTTTTTTATGATCTGATTTAGTAATTTTTGTGGTATTGTGTTTTGTGATCTTCTTTGTGAAACTTTATGTGCTGCCGTTTTGACCAGGTCTCACTGGAAGAAGAGATAGTACTGTCTCAATGTGATCTCCTGGCTAAAATAAAGGAAATAGGCAAAAAAAAAAAAAAAAAAAAAAAAAAAAAAAAAAACGTCCTAATACAACGAGGCAGATTCCAGGCTGTGGAAAGGAGCAAATGTTTTTCTGAAACCTTAATCCGGCACCTGTAAAAAGGAGCATCCTTCGCATGAGGCATTAAACTGGCCTCCTGACTTTCTGTGGTCATTAATTCCCTACCGTAATGATGAATTTGACCGCATTTATGGATGTGGTAGCACATTCCGCTTGCCTGATTGAACCTGTCAGGATACGCTACCCCTCTATCAGAGCAGCTTCATTCAACCACAAAGTCAAAAGTTAAATTGTTATTTGCAGTAGTCAGATTATGGTTAATCTCCAAAGCTAAACAGGGCCAATTCTGTTCTGTACATGGATGGGAGACCCTTTGTGGAAAACTAGCTTTCTGCGGGAGATAGTTTTAGTCCAGCCAGCAGGGGTTGCTCATTTCCTGATATGTACTTTAGGTTCCAAAAGTCCAAATATACAAAAATGACTTCTGCAGTGTAAGGCTTTTGATGAAGCACTAAATCGCCCCATGTAAAAATGAGTGTCCTTCGGATGAGGCATTAAACAGGCCTCCTGACTTTCTGTGGTCATTAATTCCCTACCTTAATGATGAATTTGACCTCATTTATGGAGGTGGTAGCGCAATCTGCCGGCCTTATAGAGCCTGGCAGGTTGCGCTACCTTTGTGAAAAACTAGTCCCACCAGCATGGGGTGCTCTTTCCCTGACATGTACCTATGGGATCAAACGTCCTAATACAACGAGGCAGATTCCAGGCTGTGGAAAGGAGCAAATGTTTTTCTGAAACCTTAATCCGGCACCTGTAAAAAGGAGCATCCTTCGCATGAGGCATTAAACTGGCCTCTTGACTTTCTGTGGTCATTAATTCCCTACCTTAATGCTGAATTTGACCTCATTTATGGAGGTGGTAGCACATTCCGCTGGCCTGATTGAACCTGTCAGGATGCGCTACCCCTCTATCAGAGCAGCTTCATTCAACCGAAACAGAACAAGTTCAACTGTTGCTTGCAGTAGTCAGATTCTGGTTACTCTCTAAAGCTAAGCAGGCCCGAGCCTGCTCTGTGCATGGATGGGGGACACTTTGTGAAAAACTAGCTTCCTGCGGCAGATAGTTTTAGTCCAGCCAGCAGGGGTTGCTCATTCCCTGATATGTACTTTAGGTTCCAAAAGTCCAAATATACAAAAATGACTTCTGCGCTGTAAGGCTTTTGATGAAGCATTAAATCGCCCCATGTAAAAATGAGTGTCCTTCGGATGAGGCATTAAACAGGCCTCCTGACTTTCTGTGGTCATTAATTCCCTACCTTAATGATGAATTTGACCTCATTTATGGAGGTGGTAGCGCAATCTGCCGGCCTTATAGAGCCTGGCAGGTTGCGCTACCTTTGTGAAAAACTAGTCCCACCAGCAGGGGGTGCTCTTTCCCTGACATGTACCTATGGGATCAAACGTCCTAATACAACCAGGCAGATTCCAGGCTGTGGAAAGGAGCAAATGTTTTTCTGAAACCTTAATCCGGCACCTGTAAAAAGGAGCATCCTTCGCATGAGGCATTAAACTGGCCTCCTGACTTTCTGTGGTCATTAATTCCCTACCTTAGTGATGAATTTGACCTCATTTATGGAGGTGGTAGCACAGTCCGCTGGCCTGATTGAACCTGTCAGGATGCGCTACCCCTCTATCAGAGCAGCTTCATTCAACCGAAACAGAACAAGTTCAACTGTTACGTGCAGTAGTCAGATTCTGGTTACTTTCCAAAGCTAACCAGGCCCGAACCTGCTCTGTGGATGGATGGGGGACACTTTGTGGAAAATTAGCTTCCTGTGGGAGATAGTTTTAGTCCAGTCAGCAGGGGTTGCTCATTCCATGATATGTACTTTAGGTTCCAAAAGTCCAAATATACAAAAATGACTTCTGCAGTGTAAGGCTTTTGATGAAGCATTAAATCGCCCCATGTAAAAATGAGTGTCCTTCCGGATGAGGCATTAAACAGGCCTCCTGACTTTCTGTGGTCATTAATTCCCTACCTTAATGATGAATTTGACCTCATTCATGGAGGTGGTAATGCATTCAGCCGGCCTTATAGAGCTTGGCAGGTTGCGCTTCCTTTGTGAAAAACTAGTCTGGCCAGCAGGGGGGCTCTTTCCCTGAAATGTACCTATTGGATCAAACATCCTAATACAACGAGGCAGATTCCAGGCCGTGAAAAGGAGCAAATGTTTTTATGAAACCTTAATCCGGCCCCAGTAAAAAGGAGTGTCCTTCACAAGAGGCATTAAACTGGCCTCCTGACTTTCTGTGGTCATTAATTCCCTACCTTAATGATGAATTTGACCTCATTTATGGAGGTGGTAGCACATTCCGCTGGCCTGATTGAACCTGTCAGGATGCGCTACCCCTCTATCAGAGCAGCTTCATTCAACCGAAACAGAACAAGTTCAGCTGTTGCTTGCAGTAGTCAGATTCTGGTTACTCTCTAAAGCTAAGCAGGCCCGAGCCTGCTCTGTGCATGGATGGGGGACACTTTGTGAAAAACTAGCTTTCTGAGGGAGATTGTTTTAGTCCAGCCAGCAGGGGTTGCTCATTCCCTGATATGTACTTTAGGTTCCAAAAGTCCAAATATACAAAAATGACTTCTGCGCTGTAAGGCTTTTGATGAAGCATTAAATCGTCCCATGTAAAAATGAGTGTCCTTCGGATGAGGCATTAAACAGGCCTCCTGACTTTCTGTGGTCATTAATTCCCTACCTTAATGATGAATTTGACCTCATTTATGGAGGTGGTAGCGCAATCTGCCGGCCTTATAGAGCCTGGCAGGTTGCGCTACCTTTGTGAAAAACTAGTCCCACCAGCAGGGGGTGTTCTTTCCCTGACATGTACCTATGGGATCAAACGTCCTAATACAACGAGGCAGATTCCAGGCTGTGGAAAGGAGCAAATGTTTTTCTGAAACCTTAATCCGGCACCTGTAAAAAGGAGCATCCTTCGCATGAGGCAATAAACTGGCCTCCTGACTTTCTGTGGTCATTAATTCCCTACCGTAATGATGAATTTGACCGCTTTTATGGATGTGGTAGCACATTCCGCTTGCCTGATTGAACCTGTCAGGATACGCTACCCCTCTATCAGAGCAGCTTCATTCAACCACAAAGTCAAAAGTTCAATTGTTATTTGCAGTAATCAGATTATGGTTAATCTCCAAAGCTAAACAGGGCCAATTCTGTTCTGTACATGGATGGGAGACCCTTTGTGGAAAACTAGCTTCCTGCGGGAGATAGTTTTAGTCCAGCCAGCAGGGGTTGCTCATTCCCTGATATGTACTTTAGGTTCCAAAAGTCCAAATATACAAAAATGACTTCTGCAGTGTAAGGCTTTTGATGAAGCATTAAATCGCCCCATGTAAAAATGAGTGTCCTTCCGGATGAGGCATTAAACAGGCCTCCTGACTTTCTGTGGTCATTAATTCCCTACCTTAATGATGAATTTGACCTCATTTATGGAGGTGGTAGTGCAATCTGCCAGCCTTATAGAGCCTGGCAGGTTGCGCTACCTTTGTGAAAAACTAGTCCCACCAGCAGGGGGTGCTCTTTCCCTGACATGTACCTATGGGATCAAACGTCCTAATACATCGAGGCAGATTCCAGGCTGAGAAAAGGAGCAAATGTTTTTCTGAAACCTTAATCCGGCCACAGTAAAAAGGAGTGTCCTTCGCAAGAGGAATTAAACTAGCCTCCTGACTTTCTGTGGTCATTAATTCCCTACCGTAATGATGAATTTGACCGCATTTATGGATGTGGTAGCACATTCCGCTTGCCTGATTGAACCTGTCAGGATACGCTACCCCTCTATCAGAGCAGCTTCATTCAACCACAAAGTCAAAAGTTCAATTGTTATTTGCAGTAGTCAGATTATGGTTAATCTCCAGAGCTAAACTAGGCCAATTCTGTTCTGTACATGGATGGGAGACCCTTTGTGGAAAACTAGCTTCCTGCGGGAGATAGTTTTAGTCCAGCCAGCAGGGGTTGCTCATTCCCTGATATGTACTTTAGGTTCCAAAAGTCCAAATATACAAAAATGACTTCTGCAGTGTAAGGCTTTTGATGAAGCACTAAATCGCCCCATGTAAAAATGAGTGTCCTTCGGATGAGGCATTAAACAGGCCTCCTGACTTTCTGTGGTCATTAATTCCCTCCCTTAATGATGAATTTGACCTCATTTATGGAGGTGGTAGCGCAATCTGCCGGCCTTATAGAGCCTGGCAGGTTGCGCTACCTTTGTGAAAAACTAGTCCCACCAGCAGGGGGTGCTCTTTCCCTGACATGTACCTATGGGATCAAACGTCCTAATACAACGAGGCAGATTCCAGGCTGTGGAAAGGAGCAAATGTTTTTCTGAAACCTTAATCCGGCACCTGTAAAAAGGAGCATCCTTCGCATGAGGCATTAAACTGGCCTCCTGACTTTCTGTGGTCATTAATTCCCTACCTTAATGATGAATTTGACCTCATTTATGGAGGTGGTAGCACAGTCCGCTGGCCTGATTGAACCTGTCAGGATGCGCTACCCCTCTATCAGAGCAGCTTCATTCAACCGAAACAGAACAAGTTCAAATGTTGCGTGCAGTAGTCTAGTTCTGGTTACTTTCCAAAGCTAACCAGGCCCGAGCCTGCTCTGTGCATTGATGGGGGACACTTTGTGGAAAACTAGCTTCCTGTGGGAGATAGTTTTAGTCCAGCCAGCAGGGGTTGCTCATTCCCTGATATGTACTTCAGGTTCCAAAAGTCCAAATATACAAAAATGACTTCTGCAGTGTAAGGCTTTTGATGAAGCATTAAATCGCCCCATGTAAAAATGAGTGTCCTTCGGATGAGGCATTAAACAGGCCTCCTGACTTTCTGTGGTCATTAATTCCCTACCTTAATGATGAATTTGACCTCATTTATGGAGGTGGTAGTGCAATCTGCCAGCCTTATAGAGCCTGGCAGGTTGCGCTACCTTTGTGAAAAACTAGTCCCACCAGCAGGGGGTGCTCTTTCCCTGACATGTACCTATGGGATCAAACGTCCTAATACAACGAGGCAGATTCCAGGCTGAGAAAAGGAGCAAATGTTTTTCTGAAACCTTAATCCTGCCACAGTAAAAAGGAGTGTCCTTCGCAAGAGGAATTAAACTAGCCTCCTGACTTTCTGTGGTCATTAATTCCCTACCGTAATGATGAATTTGACCGCATTTATGGATGTGGTAGCACATTCCGCTTGCCTGATTGAACCTGTCAGGATACGCTACCCCTCTATCAGAGCAGCTTCATTCAACCACAAAGTCAAAAGTTCAATTGTTATTTGCAGTAGTCAGATTATGGTTAATCTCCAAAACTAAACTAGGCCAATTCTGTTCTGTACATGGATGGGAGACCCTTTGTGGAAAACTAGCTTCCTGCGGGAGATAGTTTTAGTCCAGCCAGCAGGGGTTGCTCATTCCCTGATATGTACTTTAGGTTCCAAAAGTCCAAATATACAAAAATGACTTCTGCAGTGTAAGGCTTTTGATGAAGCACTAAATCGCCCCATGTAAAAATGAGTGTCCTTCGGATGAGGCATTAAACAGGCCTCCTGACTTTCTGTGGTCATTAATTCCCTACCTTAATGATGAATTTGACCTCATTTATGGAGGTGGTAGCGCAATCTGCCGGCCTTATAGAGCCTGGCAGGTTGCGCTACCTTTCTGAAAAACTAGTCCCACCAGCAGGGGGTGCTCTTTCCCTGACATGTACCTATGGGATCAAACGTCCTAATACAACGAGGCAGATTCCAGGCTGTGGAAAGGAGCAAATGTTTTTCTGAAACCTTAATCCGGCACCTGTAAAAAGGAGCATCCTTCGCATGAGGCATTAAACTGGCCTCCTGACTTTCTGTGGTCATTAATTCCCTACCTTAATGATGAATTTGACCTCATTTATGGAGGTGGTAGCACAGTCCGCTGGCCTGATTGAACCTGTCAGGATGCGCTACCCCTCTATCAGAGCAGCTTCATTCAACCGAAACAGAACAAGTTCAACTGTTGCGTGCAGTAGTCTAGTTCTGGTTACTTTCCAAAGCTAACCAGGCCCGAGCCTGCTCTGTGCATGGATGGGGGACACTTTGTGGAAAACTAGCTTCCTGTGGGAGATAGTTTTAGTCCAGCCAGCAGGGGTTGCTCATTCCCTGATATGTACTTCAGGTTCCAAAAGTCCAAATATACAAAAATGACTTCTGCAGTGTAAGGCTTTTGATGAAGCATTAAATCGCCCCATATAAAAATGAGTGTCCTTCGGATGAGGCATTAAACAGGCCTCCTGACTTTCTGTGGTCATTAATTCCCTACCTTAATGATGAATTTGACCTCATTTATGGAGGTGGTAGTGCAATCTGCCAGCCTTATAGAGCCTGGCAGGTTGCGCTACCTTTGTGAAAAACTAGTCCCACCAGCAGGGGGTGCTCTTTCCCTGACATGTACCTATGGGATCAAACGTCCTAATACAACGAGGCAGATTCCAGGCTGAGAAAAGGAGCAAATGTTTTTCTGAAACCTTAATCCTGCCACAGTAAAAAGGAGTGTCCTTCGCAAGAGGAATTAAACTAGCCTCCTGACTTTCTGTGGTCATTAATTCCCTACCGTAATGATGAATTTGACCGCATTTATGGATGTGGTAGCACATTCCGCTTGCCTGATTGAACCTGTCAGGATACGCTACCCCTCTATCAGAGCAGCTTCATTCAACCACAAAGTCAAAAGTTCAATTGTTATTTGCAGTAGTCAGATTATGGTTAATCTCCAAAGCTAAACTAGGCCAATTCTGTTTTGTACATGGATGGGAGACCCTTTGTGGAAAACTAGCTTCCTGCGGGAGATAGTTTTAGTCCAGCCAGCAGGGGTTGCTCATTCCCTGATATGTACTTTAGGTTCCAAAAGTCCAAATATACAAAAATGACTTCTGCAGTGTAAGGCTTTTGATGAAGCACTAAATCGCCCCATGTAAAAATGAGTGTCCTTCGGATGAGGCATTAAACAGGCCTCCTGACTTTCTGTGGTCATTAATTCCCTACCTTAATGATGAATTTGACCTCATTTATGGAGGTGGTAGCGCAATCTGCCGGCCTTATAGAGCCTGGCAGGTTGCGCTACCTTTCTGAAAAACTAGTCCCACCAGCAGGGGGTGCTCTTTCCCTGACATGTACCTATGGGATCAAACGTCCTAATACAACGAGGCAGATTCCAGGCTGTGGAAAGGAGCAAATGTTTTTCTGAAACCTTAATCCGGCACCTGTAAAAAGGAGCATCCTTCGCATGAGGCATTAAACTGGCCTCCTGACTTTCTGTGGTCAGTAATTCCCTACCTTAATGCTGAATTTGACCTCATTTATGGAGGTGGTAGCACATTCCGCTGGCCTGATTGAACCTGTCAGGATGCGCTACCCCTCTATCAGAGCAGCTTCATTCAACTGAAACAGAACAAGTTCAACTGTTGCTTGCAGTAGTCAGATTCTGGTTACTCTCTAAAGCTAAGCAGGCCCGAGCCTGATCTGTGCATGGATGGGGGACACTTTGTGAAAATCTAGCTTCCTGCGGGAGATAGTTTTAGTCCAGCCAGCAGGGGTTGCTCATTCCCTGATATGTACTTTAGGTTCCAAAAGTCCAAATATACAAAAATGACTTCTGCGCTGTAAGGCTTTTGATGAAGCATTAAATCGCCCCATGTAAAAATGAGTGTCCTTCGGATGAGGCATTAAACAGGCCTCCTGACTTTCTGTGGTCATTAATTCCCTACCTTAATGATGAATTTGACCTCATTTATGGAGGTGGTAGCGCAATCTGCCGGCCTTATAGAGCCTGGCAGGTTGCGCTACCTTTGTGAAAAACTAGTCCCACCAGCAGGGGGTGCTCTTTCCCTGACATGTACCTATGGGATCAAACGTCCTAATACAACGAGGCAGATTCCAGGCTGTGGAAAGGAGCAAATGTTTTTCTGAAACCTTAATCCGGCACCTGTAAAAAGGAGCATCCTTCGCATGAGGCATTAAACTTGCCTCCTGACTTTCTGTGGTCATTAATTCCCTACCTTAATGATGAATTTGACCTCATTTATGGAGGTGGTAGCACAGTCCGCTGGCCTGATTGAACCTGTCAGGATGCGCTACCCCTCTATCAGAGCAGCTTCATTCAACCGAAACAGAACAAGTTCAACTGTTGCGTGCAGTAGTCTAGTTCTGGTTACTTTCCAAAGCTAACCAGGCCCGAGCCTGCTCTGTGCATGGATGGGGGACACTTTGTGGAAAACTAGCTTCCTGTGGGAGATAGTTTTAGTCCAGTCAGCAGGGGTTGCTCATTCCATGATATGTACTTTAGGTTCCAAAAGTCCAAATATACAAAAATGACTTCTGCGCTGTAAGGCTTTTGATGAAGCATTAAATCGCCCCATGTAAAAATGAGTGTCCTTCGGATGAGGCATTAAACAGGCCTCCTGACTTTCTGTGGTCATTAATTCCCTACCTTAATGATGAATTTGACCTCATTTATGGAGGTGGTAGCGCAATCTGCCGGCCTTATAGAGCCTGGCAGGTTGCGCTACCTTTGTGAAAAACTAGTCCCACCAGCAGGGGGTGCTCTTTCCCTGACATGTACCTATGGGATCAAACGTCCTAATACAACGAGGCAGATTCCAGGCTGTGGAAAGGAGCAAATGTTTTTCTGAAACCTTAATCCGGCACCTGTAAAAAGGAGCATCCTTCGCATGAGGCATTAAACTGGCCTCCTGACTTTCTGTGGTCATTAATTCCCTACCTTAATGATGAATTTGACCTCATTTATGGAGGTGGTAGCACATTCCGCTGGCCTGATTGAACCTGTCAGGATGCGCTACCCCTCTATCAGAGCAGCTTCATTCAACCGAAACAGAGCGAGTTCAACTGTTGCTTGCCGTAGTCAGATTCTGGTTACTCTCTAAAGCTAAGCAGGCCTGACCCTGCTCTGTGCAAGGATGGGGGACTCTTCGTGGAAATCTATCTTCTTGCGGGAGATAGTTTTAGTCCAGCCAGCAGGGGTTGCTCATTCCCTGATATGTACTTTAGGTTCCAAAAGTCCAAATATATAGAAAAATGACTTCTGTGCTGTAAGGCTATTGATGAAGCATTAAATCGCCCCATGAAAAGATGAGTGTCCTTCGGATGAGGCATTAAACAGGCCTCCTGACTTTCTGTGGTCATTAATTCCCTACCTTAATGATGAATTTGACCTCATTCATGGAGGTGGTAGTGCATTCCGCCGGACTTATAGAGCTTGGCAGGTTGCGCTTCCTTTGTGAAAAACTAGTCTGGCCAGCAGGGGGGGCTCTTTCCCTGACATGTACCTATGGGATCAAACGTCCTAATACAACGAGGCAGATTCTAGGCTGTGGAAAGGAGCAAATGTTTTTCTGAAACCTTAATCCGGCCCCAGTAAAAAGGAGTGTCCTTCGCAAGAGGCATTAAACTAGACTCCTGACTTTCTGTGGTCATTAATTCCCTACCGTAATGATGAATTTGACCTCATTTATGGAGGTGGTAGCACATTCCGCTGGCCTGATTGAACCTGTCAGGATGCGCTACCCCTCTATCAGAGCAGCTTCATTCAACCGAAACAGAACAAGTTTAGCTGTTGCTTGCAGTAGTCAGATTCTGGTTACTCTCTAAAGCTAAGCAGGCCCGAGCCTGCTCTGTGCATGGATGGGGGACACTTTGTGAAAAACTAGCTTCCTGCGGGAGATAGTTTTAGTCCAGCCAGCAGGGGTTGCTCATTCCCTGATATGTACTTTAGGTTCCAAAAGTCCAAATATACAAAAATGACTTCTGCGCTGTAAGGCTTTTGATGAAGCATTAAATCGCCCCATGTAAAAATGAGTGTCCTTCGGATGAGGCATTAAACAGGCCTCCTGACTTTCTGTGGTCATTAATTCCCTACCTTAATGATGAATTTGACCTCATTTATGGAGGTGGTAGCGCAATCTGCCGGCCTTATAGAGCCTGGCAGGTTGCGCTACCTTTGTGAAAAACTAGTCCCACCAGCAGGGGGTGCTCTTTCCCTGACATGTACCTATGGGATCAAACGTCCTAATACAACGAGGCAGATTCCAGGCTGTGGAAAGGAGCAAATGTTTTTCTGAAACCTTAATCCGGCACCTGTAAAAAGGAGCATCCTTCGCATGAGGCATTAAACTGGCCTCCTGACTTTCTGTGGTCATTAATTCCCTACCTTAATGATGAATTTGACCTCATTTATGGAGGTGGTAGCACATTCCGCTGGCCTGATTGAACCTGTCAGGATGCGCTACCCCTCTATCAGAGCAGCTTCATTCAACCGAAACAGAACAAGTTCAACTGTTGCGTGCAGTAGTCTAGTTCTGGTTACTTTCCAAAGCTAACCAGGCCCGAGCCTGCTCTGTGCATGGATGGGGGACACTTTGTGGAAAACTAGCTTCCTGTGGGAGATAGTTTTAGTCCAGTCAGCAGGGGTTGCTCATTCCATGATATGTACTTTAGGTTCCAAAAGTCCAAATATACAAAAATGACTTCTGCGCTGTAAGGCTTTTGATGAAGCATTAAATCGCCCCATGTAAAAATGAGTGTCCTTCGGATGAGGCATTAAACAGGCCTCCTGACTTTCTGTGGTCATTAATTCCCTACCTTAATGATGAATTTGACCTCATTTATGGAGGTGGTAGCGCAATCTGCCGGCCTTATAGAGCCTGGCAGGTTGCGCTACCTTTGTGAAAAACTAGTCCCACCAGCAGGGGGTGCTCTTTCCCTGACATGTACCTATGGGATCAAACGTCCTAATACAACGAGGCAGATTCCAGGCTGTGGAAAGGAGCAAATGTTTTTCTGAAACCTTAATCCGGCACCTGTAAAAAGGAGCATCCTTCGCATGAGGCATTAAACTGGCCTCTTGACTTTCTGTGGTCATTAATTCCCTACCTTAATGCTGAATTTGACCTCATTTATGGAGGTGGTAGCACATTCCGCTGGCCTGATTGAACCTGTCAGGATGTGCTACCCCTCTATCAGAGCAGCTTCATTCAACCGAAACAAAGCAAGTTCAACTGTTGCTTGCAGTAGTCAGATTCTGGTTACTCTCTAAAGCTAAGCAGGCCCGAGCCTGCTCTGTGCATGGATGGGGGACACTTTGTGAAAAACTAGCTTCCTGCGGCAGATAGTTTTAGTCCAGCCAGCAGGGGTTGCTCATTCCCTGATATGTACTTTAGGTTCCAAAAGTTCAAATATACAAAAATGACTTCTGCGCTGTAAGGCTTTTGATGAAGCATTAAATCGCCCCATGTAAAAATGAGTGTCCTTCGGATGAGGCATTAAACAGGCCTCCTGACTTTCTGTGGTCATTAATTCCCTACCTTAATGATGAATTTGACCTCATTTATGGAGGTGGTAGCGCAATCTGCCGGCCTTATAGAGCCTGGCAGGTTGCGCTACCTTTGTGAAAAACTAGTCCCACCAGCAGGGGGTGCTCTTTCCCTGACATGTACCTATGGGATCAAACGTCCTAATACAACGAGGCAGATTCCAGGCTGTGGAAAGGAGCAAATGTTTTTCTGAAACCTTAATCCGGCACCTGTAAAAAGGAGCATCCTTCGCATGAGGCATTAAACTGGCCTCCTGACTTTCTGTGGTCATTAATTCCCTACCTTAATGATGAATTTGACCTCATTTATGGAGGTGGTAGCACAGTCCGCTGGCCTGATTGAACCTGTCAGGATGCGCTACCCCTCTATCAGAGCAGCTTCATTCAACCGAAACAGAACAAGTTCAACTGTTGCGTGCAGTAGTCTAGTTCTGGTTACTTTCCAAAGCTAACCAGGCCCGAGCCTGCTCTGTGCATGGATGGGGGACACTTTGTGGAAAACTAGCTTCCTGTGGGAGATAGTTTTAGTCCAGTCAGCAGGGGTTGCTCATTCCATGATATGTACTTTAGGTTCCAAAAGTCCAAATATACAAAAATGACTTCTGCGCTGTAAGGCTTTTGATGAAGCATTAAATCGCCCCATGTAAAAATGAGTGTCCTTCGGATGAGGCATTAAACAGGCCTCCTGACTTTCTGTGGTCATTAATTCCCTACCTTAATGATGAATTTGACCTCATTTATGGAGGTGGTAGCGCAATCTGCCGGCCTTATAGAGCCTGGCAGGTTGCGCTACCTTTGTGAAAAACTAGTCCCACCAGCAGGGGGTGCTCTTTCCCTGACATGTACCTATGGGATCAAACGTCCTAATACAACGAGGCAGATTCCAGGCTGTGGAAAGGAGCAAATGTTTTTCTGAAACCTTAATCCGGCACCTGTAAAAAGGAGCATCCTTCGCATGAGGCATTAAACTGGCCTCCTGACTTTCTGTGGTCATTAATTCCCTACCTTAATGATGAATTTGACCTCATTTATGGAGGTGGTAGCACATTCCGCTGGCCTGATTGAACCTGTCAGGATGCGCTACCCCTCTATCAGAGCAGCTTCATTCAACCGAAAAAGAACAAGTTCAACTGTTGCGTGCAGTAGTCTAGTTCTGGTTACTTTCCAAAGCTAACCAGGCCCGAGCCTGCTCTGTGCATGGATGGGGGACACTTTGTGGAAAACTAGCTTCCTGTGGGAGATAGTTTTAGTCCAGTCAGCAGGGGTTGCTCATTCCATGATATGTACTTTAGGTTCCAAAAGTCCAAATATACAAAAAGGACTTCTGCGCTGTAAGGCTTTTGATGAAGCATTAAATCGCCCCATGTAAAAATGAGTGTCCTTCGGATGAGGCATTAAACAGGCCTCCTGACTTTCTGTGGTCATTAATTCCCTACCTTAATGATGAATTTGACCTCATTTATGGAGGTGGTAGCGCAATCTGCCGGCCTTATAGAGCCTGGCAGGTTGCGCTACCTTTGTGAAAAACTAGTCCCACCAGCAGGGGGTGCTCTTTCCCTGACATGTACCTATGGGATCAAACGTCCTAATACAACGAGGCAGATTCCAGGCTGTGGAAAGGAGCAAATGTTTTTCTGAAACCTTAATCCGGCACCTGTAAAAAGGAGCATCCTTCGCATGAGGCATTAAACTGGCCTCCTGACTTTCTGTGGTCATTAATTCCCTACCTTAATGATGAATTTGACCTCATTTATGGAGGTGGTAGCACATTCCGCTGGCCTGATTGAACCTGTCAGGATGCGCTACCCCTCTATCAGAGCAGCTTCATTCAACCGAAACAGAGCGAGTTCAACTGTTGCTTGCCGTAGTCAGATTCTGGTTACTCTCTAAAGCTAAGCAGGCCTGACCCTGCTCTGTGCAAGGATGGGGGACTCTTCGTGGAAATCTATCTTCTTGCGGGAGATAGTTTTAGTCCAGCCAGCAGGGGTTGCTCATTCCCTGATATGTACTTTAGGTTCCAAAAGTCCAAATATATAGAAAAATGACTTCTGTGCTGTAAGGCTTTTGATGAAGCATTAAATCGCCCCATGAAAAGATGAGTGTCCTTCGGATGAGGCATTAAACAGGCCTCCTGACTTTCTGTGGTCATTAATTCCCTACCTTAATGATGAATTTGACCTCATTCATGGAGGTGGTAGTGCATTCCGCCGGACTTATAGAGCTTGGCAGGTTGCGCTTCCTTTGTGAAAAACTAGTCTGGCCAGCAGGGGGGGCTCTTTCCCTGACATGTACCTATGGGATCAAACGTCCTAATACAACGAGGCAGATTCTAGGCTGTGGAAAGGAGCAAATGTTTTTCTGAAACCTTAATCCGGCCCCAGTAAAAAGGAGTGTCCTTCGCAAGAGGCATTAAACTAGCCTCCTGACTTTCTGTGGTCATTAATTCCCTACCGTAATGATGAATTTGACCTCATTTATGGAGGTGGTAGCACATTCCGCTGGCCTGATTGAACCTGTCAGGATGCGCTACCCCTCTATCAGAGCAGCTTCATTCAACCGAAACAGAACAAGTTTAGCTGTTGCTTGCAGTAGTCAGATTCTGGTTACTCTCTAAAGCTAAGCAGGCCCGAGCCTGCTCTGTGCATGGATGGGGGACACTTTGTGAAAAACTAGCTTCCTGCGGGAGATAGTTTTAGTCCAGCCAGCAGGGGTTGCTCATTCCCTGATATGTACTTTAGGTTCCAAAAGTCCAAATATACAAAAATGACTTCTGCGCTGTAAGGCTTTTGATGAAGCATTAAATCGTCCCATGTAAAAATGAGTGTCCTTCGGATGAGGCATTAAACAGGCCTCCTGACTTTCTGTGGTCATTAATTCCCTACCTTAATGATGAATTTGACCTCATTTATGGAGGTGGTAGCGCAATCTGCCGGCCTTATAGAGCCTGGCAGGTTGCGCTACCTTTGTGAAAAACTAGTCCCACCAGCAGGGGGTGCTCTTTCCCTGACATGTACCTATGGGATCAAACGTCCTAATACAACGAGGCAGATTCCAGGCTGTGGAAAGGAGCAAATGTTTTTCTGAAACCTTAATCCGGCACCTGTAAAAAGGAGCATCCTTCGCATGAGGCATTAAACTGGCCTCCTGACTTTCTGTGGTCATTAATTCCCTACCGTAATGATGAATTTGACCGCATTTATGGATGTGGTAGCACATTCCGCTTGCCTGATTGAACCTGTCAGGATACGCTACCCCTCTATCAGAGCAGCTTCATTCAACCACAAAGTCAAAAGTTCAATTGTTATTTGCAGTAGTCAGATTATGGTTAATCTCCAAAGCTAAACAGGGCCAATTCTGTTCTGTACATGGATGGGAGACCCTTTGTGGAAAACTAGCTTCCTGCGGGAGATAGTTTTAGTCCAGCCAGCAGGGGTTGCTCATTCCCTGATATGTACTTTAGGTTCCAAAAGTCCAAATATACAAAAATGACTTCTGCAGTGTAAGGCTTTTGATGAAGCATTAAATCGCCCCATGTAAAAATGAGTGTCCTTCCGGATGAGGCATTAAACAGGCCTCCTGACTTTCTGTGGTCATTAATTCCCTACCTTAATGATGAATTTGACCTCATTCATGGAGGTGGTAATGCATTCAGCCGGCCTTATAGAGCTTGGCAGGTTGCGCTTCCTTTGTGAAAAACTAGTCTGGCCAGCAGGGGGGGCTCTTTCCCTGAAATGTACCTATTGGATCAAACATCCTAATACAACGAGGCAGATTCCAGGCCGTGAAAAGGAGCAAATGTTTTTATGAAACCTTAATCCGGCCCCAGTAAAAAGGAGTGTCCTTCACAAGAGGCATTAAACTGGCCTCCTGACTTTCTGTGGTCATTAATTCCCTACCTTAATGATGAATTTGACCTCATTCATGGAGGTGGTAGTGCATTCCGCCGGACTTATAGAGCTTGGCAGGTTGCGCTTCCTTTGTGAAAAACTAGTCTGGCCAGCAGGGGGGGCTCTTTCCCTGACATGTACCTATGGGATCAAACGTCCTAATACAACGAGGCAGATTCTAGGCTGTGGAAAGGAGCAAATGTTTTTCTGAAACCTTAATCCGGCCCCAGTAAAAAGGAGTGTCCTTCGCAAGAGGCATTAAACTAGCCTCCTGACTTTCTGTGGTCATTAATTCCCTACCGTAATGATGAATTTGACCTCATTTATGGAGGTGGTAGCACATTCCGCTGGCCTGATTGAACCTGTCAGGATACGCTACCCCTCTATCAGAGCAGCTTCATTCAACCACAAAGTGAAAAGTTCAATTGTTATTTGCAGTAGTCAGATTATGGTTAATCTCCAAAGCTAAACAGGGCCAATTCTGCTCTGTACATGGATAGGAGACCCTTTGTGGAAAACTAGCTTCCTGCGGGAGATAGTTTTAGTCCAGCCAGCAGGGGTTGCTCATTCCCTGATATGTACTTTAGGTTCCAAAAGTCCAAATATATAGAAAAATGACTTCTGCAGTGTAAGGCTTTTGATGAAGCACTAAATCGCCCCATGTTAAAATGAGTGTCCTTCGGATGAGGCATTAAACAGGCCTCCTGACTTTCTGTGGTCATTAATTCCCTACCTTAATGATGAATTTGACCTCATTTATTGAGGTGGTAGCGCAATCTGCCGGCCTTATAGAGCCTGGCAGGTTGCGCTACCTTTGTGAAAAACTAGTCCCACCAGCAGGGGGTGCTCTTTCCCTGACATGTACCTATGGGATCAAACGTCCTAATACAACGAGGCAGATTCCACGCTGTGGAAAGGAGCAAATGTTTTTCTGAAACCTTAATCCGGCACCTGTAAAAAGGAGCATCCTTCGCATGAGGCATTAAACTGGCCTCCTGACTTTCTGTGGTCATTAATTCCCTACCTTAATGCTGAATTTGACCTCATTTATGGAGGTGGTAGCACATTCCGCTGGCCTGATTGAACCTGTCAGGATGCGCTACCCCTCTATCAGAGCAGCTTCATTCAACCGAAACAGAACAAGTTTAGCTGTTGCTTGCAGTAGTCAGATTCTGGTTACTCTCTAAAGCTAAGCAGGCCCGAGCCTGCTCTGTGCATGGATGGGGGACACTTTGTGAAAAACTAGCTTCCTGCGGGAGATAGTTTTAGTCCAGCCAGCAGGGGTTGCTCATTCCCTGATATGTACTTTAGGTTCCAAAAGTCCAAATATACAAAAATGACTTCTGCGCTGTAAGGCTTTTGATGAAGCATTAAATCGTCCCATGTAAAAATGAGTGTCCTTCGGATGAGGCATTAAACAGGCCTCCTGACTTTCTGTGGTCATTAATTCCCTACCTTAATGATGAATTTGACCTCATTTATGGAGGTGGTAGCGCAATCTGCCGGCCTTATAGAGCCTGGCAGGTTGTGCTACCTTTGTGAAAAACTAGTCCCACCAGCAGGGGGTGCTCTTTCCCTGACATGTACCTATGGGATCAAACGTCCTAATACAACGAGGCAGATTCCAGGCTGTGGAAAGGAGCAAATGTTTTTCTGAAACCTTAATCCGGCACCTGTAAAAAGGAGCATCCTTCGCATGAGGCATTAAACTGGCCTCCTGACTTTCTGTGGTCATTAATTCCCTACCGTAATGATGAATTTGACCGCATTTATGGATGTGGTAGCACATTCCGCTTGCCTGATTGAACCTGTCAGGATACGCTACCCCTCTATCAGAGCAGCTTCATTCAACCACAAAGTCAAAAGTTCAATTGTTATTTGCAGTAGTCAGATTATGGTTAATCTCCAAAGCTAAACAGGGCCAATTCTGTTCTGTACATGGATGGGAGACCCTTTGTGGAAAACTAGCTTCCTGCGGGAGATAGTTTTAGTCCAGCCAGCAGGGGTTGCTCATTCCCTGATATGTACTTTAGGTTCCAAAAGTCCAAATATACAAAAATGACTTCTGCAGTGTAAGGCTTTTGATGAAGCATTAAATCGCCCCATGTAAAAATGAGTGTCCTTCCGGATGAGGCATTAAACAGGCCTCCTGACTTTCTGTGGTCATTAATTCCCTACCTTAATGATGAATTTGACCTCATTCATGGAGGTGGTAATGCATTCAGCCGGCCTTATAGAGCTTGGCAGGTTGCGCTTCCTTTGTGAAAAACTAGTCTGGCCAGCAGGGGGGGCTCTTTCCCTGAAATGTACCTATTGGATCAAACATCCTAATACAACGAGGCAGATTCCAGGCCGTGAAAAGGAGCAAATGTTTTTATGAAACCTTAATCCGGCCCCAGTAAAAAGGAGTGTCCTTCACAAGAGGCATTAAACTGGCCTCCTGACTTTCTGTGGTCATTAATTCCCTACCTTAAAGATGAATTTGACCTCATTTATGGAGGTGGTAGCACATTCCGCTGGCCTGATTGAACCTGTCAGGATGCGCTACCCCTCTATCAGAGCAGCTTCATTCAACCGAAACAGAACGAGTTCAACTGTTGCTTGCCGTAGTCAGATTCTGGTTACTCTCTAAAGCTAAGCAGGCCTGACCCTGCTCTGTGCAAGGATGGGGGACTCTTCGTGTAAATCAATCTTCCTGCGGGAGATAGTTTTAGTCCAGCCAGCAGGGGTTGCTCATTCCCTGATATGTACTTTAGGTTCCAAAAGTCCAAATATACAAAAATGACTTCTGCGCTGTAAGGCTTTTGATGAAGCATTAAATCGCCCCATGTAAAAATGAGTGTCCTTCGGATGAGGCATTAAACAGGCCTCCTGACTTTCTGTGGTCATTAATTCCCTACCTTAATGATGAATTTGACCTCATTTATGGAGGTGGTAGCGCAATCTGCCGGCCTTATAGAGCCTGGCAGGTTGCGCTACCTTTGTGAAAAACTAGTCCCACCAGCAGGGGGTGCTCTTTCCCTGACATGTACCTATGGGATCAAACGTCCTAATACAACGAGGCAGATTCCAGGCTGTGGAAAGGAGCAAATGTTTTTCTGAAACCTTAATCCGGCACCTGTAAAAAGGAGCATCCTTCGCATGAGGCATTAAACTGGCCTCCTGACTTTCTGTGGTCATTAATTCCCTACCTTAATGATGAATTTGACCTCATTTATGGAGGTGGTAGCACAGTCCGCTGGCCTGATTGAACCTGTCAGGATGCGCTACCCCTCTATCAGAGCAGCTTCATTCAACCGAAACAGAACAAGTTCAACTGTTGCGTGCAGTAGTCTAGTTCTGGTTACTTTCCAAAGCTAACCAGGCCCGAGCCTGCTCTGTGCACGGATGGGGGACACTTTGTGGAAAACTAGCTTCCTGTGGGAGATAGTTTTAGTCCAGTCAGCAGGGGTTGCTCATTCCATGATATGTACTTTAGGTTCCAAAAGTCCAAATATACAAAAATGACTTCTGCGCTGTAAGGCTTTTGATGAAGCATTAAATCGCCCCATGTAAAAATGAGTGTCCTTCGGATGAGGCATTAAACAGGCCTCCTGACTTTCTGTGGTCATTAATTCCCTACCTTAATGATGAATTTGACCTCATTTATGGAGGTGGTAGCGCAATCTGCCGGCCTTATAGAGCCTGGCAGGTTGCGCTACCTTTGTGAAAAACTAGTCCCACCAGCAGGGGGTGCTCTTTCCCTGACATGTACCTATGGGATCAAACGTCCTAATACAACGAGGCAGATTCCAGGCTGTGGAAAGGAGCAAATGTTTTTCTGAAACCTTAATCCGGCACCTGTAAAAAGGAGCATCCTTCGCATGAGGCATTAAACTGGCCTCCTGACTTTCTGTGGTCATTAATTCCCTACATTAATGATGAATTTGACCTCATTTATGGAGGTGGTAGCACATTCCGCTGGCCTGATTGAACCTGTCAGGATGCGCTACCCCTCTATCAGAGCAGCTTAATTCAAACTAAACAGAGCGAGTTCAACTGTTGCTTGCCGTAGTCAGATTCTGGTTACTCTCTAAAGCTAAGCAGGCCTGACCCTGCTCTGTGCAAGGATGGGGGACTCTTCGTGGAAATCTATCTTCTTGCGGGAGATAGTTTTAGTCCAGCCAGCAGGGGTTGCTCATTCCCTGATATGTACTTTAGGTTCCAAAAGTCCAAATATATAGAAAAATGACTTCTGTGCTGTAAGGCTTTTGATGAAGCATTAAATCGCCCCATGAAAAGATGAGTGTCCTTCGGATGAGGCATTAAACAGGCCTCCTGACTTTCTGTGGTCATTAATTCCCTACCTTAATGATGAATTTGACCTCATTCATGGAGGTGGTAGTGCATTCCGCCGGACTTATAGAGCTTGGCAGGTTGCGCTTCCTTTGTGAAAAACTAGTCTGGCCAGCAGGGGGGCTCTTTCCCTGACATGTACCTATGGGATCAAACGTCCTAATACAACGAGGCAGATTCTAGGCTGTGGAAAGGAGCAAATGTTTTTCTGAAACCTTAATCCGGCCCCAGTAAAAAGGAGTGTCCTTCGCAAGAGGCATTAAACTAGCCTCCTGACTTTCTGTGGTCATTAATTCCCTACCGTAATGATGAATTTGACCTCATTTATGGAGGTGGTAGCACAGTCCGCTGGCCTGATTGAACCTGTCAGGATGCGCTACCCCTCTATCAGAGCAGCTTCATTCAACCGAAACAGAACAAGTTCAACTGTTGCGTGCAGTAGTCTAGTTCTGGTTACTTTCCAAAGCTAACCAGGCCCGAGCCTGCTCTGTGCATGGATGGGGGACACTTTGTGGAAAACTAGCTTCCTGTGGGAGATAGTTTTAGTCCAGTCAGCAGGGGTTGCTCATTCCATGATATGTACTTTAGGTTCCAAAAGTCCAAATATACAAAAATGACTTCTGCGCTGTAAGGCTTTTGATGAAGCATTAAATCGTCCCATGTAAAAATGAGTGTCCTTCGGATGAGGCATTAAACAGGCCTCCTGACTTTCTGTGGTCATTAATTCCCTACCTTAATGATGAATTTGACCTCATTTATGGAGGTGGTAGCGCAATCTGCCGGCCTTATAGAGCCTGGCAGGTTGCGCTACCTTTGTGAAAAACTAGTCCCACCAGCAGGGGGTGTTCTTTCCCTGACATGTACCTATGGGATCAAACGTCCTAATACAACGAGGCAGATTCCAGGCTGTGGAAAGGAGCAAATATTTTTCTGAAACCTTAATCCGGCACCTGTAAAAAGCAGCATCCTTCGCATGAGGCAATAAACTGGCCTCCTGACTATCTGTGGTCATTAATTCCCTACCGTAATGATGAATTTGACCGCATTTATGGATGTGGTAGCACATTCCGCTTGCCTGATTGAACCTGTCAGGATACGCTACCCCTCTATCAGAGCAGCTTCATTCAACCACAAAGTCAAAAGTTCAATTGTTATTTGCAGTAGTCAGATTATGGTTAATCTCCAAAGCTAAACAGGGCCAATTCTGTTCTGTACATGGATGGGAGACCCTTTGTGGAAAACTAGCTTCCTGCGGGAGATAGTTTTAGTCCAGCCAGCAGGGGTTGCTCATTCCCTGATATGTACTTTAGGTTCCAAAAGTCCAAATATACAAAAATGACTTCTGCAGTGTAAGGCTTTTGATGAAGCATTAAATCGCCCCATGTAAAAATGAGTGTCCTTCCGGATGAGGCATTAAACAGGCCTCCTGACTTTCTGTGGTCATTAATTCCCTACCTTAATGATGAATTTGACCTCATTCATGGAGGTGGTAATGCATTCAGCCGGCCTTATAGAGCTTGGCAGGTTGCGCTTCCTTTGTGAAAAACTAGTCTGGCCAGCAGGGGGGGCTCTTTCCCTGAAATGTACCTATTGGATCAAACATCCTAATACAACGAGGCAGATTCCAGGCCGTGAAAAGGAGCAAATGTTTTTATGAAACCTTAATCCGGCCCCAGTAAAAAGGAGTGTCCTTCACAAGAGGCATTAAACTGGCCTCCTGACTTTCTGTGGTCATTAATTCCCTACCTTAAAGATGAATTTGACCTCATTTATGGAGGTGGTAGCACATTCCGCTGGCCTGATTGAACCTGTCAGGATGCGCTACCCCTCTATCAGAGCAGCTTCATTCAACCAAAACAGAACGAGTTCAACTGTTGCTTGCCGTAGTCAGATTCTGGTTACTCTCTAAAGCTAAGCAGGCCTGACCCTGCTCTGTGCAAGGATGGGGGACTCTTCGTGTAAATCAATCTTCCTGCGGGAGATAGTTTTAGTCCAGCCAGCAGGGGTTGCTCATTCCCTGATATGTACTTTAGGTTCCAAAAGTCCAAATATACAAAAATGACTTCTGCGCTGTAAGGCTTTTGATGAAGCATTAAATCGTCCCATGTAAAAATGAGTGTCCTTCGGATGAGGCATTAAACAGGCCTCCTGACTTTCTGTGGTCATTAATTCCCTACCTTAATGATGAATTTGACCTCATTTATGGAGGTGATAGCGCAATCTGCCGGCCTTATAGAGCCTGGCAGGTTGCGCTACCTTTGTGAAAAACTAGTCCCACCAGCAGGGGGTGCTCTTTCCCTGATATGTACCTATGGGTTCAAACGTCCTAATACAACGAGGCAGATTCCAGGCTGTGGAAAGGAGCAAATGTTTTTCTGAAACCTTAATCCGGCACCTGTAAAAAGGAGCATCCTTCGCATGAGGCATTAAACTGGCCTCCTGACTTTCTGTGGTCATTAATTCCCTACCTTAATGATGAATTTGACCTCATTTATGGAGGTGGTAGCACAGTCCGCTGGCCTGATTGAACCTGTCAGGATGCGCTACCCCTCTATCAGAGCAGCTTCATTCAACCGAAACAGAACAAGTTCAACTGTTGCGTGCAGTAGTCTAGTTCTGGTTACTTTTCAAAGCTAACCAGGCCCGAGCCTGCTCTGTGCATGGATGGGGGACACTTTGTGGAAAACTAGCTTCCTGTGGGAGATAGTTTTAGTCCAGTCAGCAGGGGTTGCTGATTCCATGATATGTACTTTAGGTTCCAAAAGTCCAAATATACAAAAATGACTTCTGCGCTGTAAGGCTTTTGATGAAGCATTAAATCGCCCCATGTAAAAATGAGTGTCCTTCGGATGAGGCATTAAACAGGCCTCCTGACTTTCTGTGGTCATTAATTCCCTACCTTAATGATGAATTTGACCTCATTTATGGAGGTGGTAGCGCAATCTGCCGGCCTTATAGAGCCTGGCAGGTTGCGCTACCTTTGTGAAAAACTAGTCCCACCAGCAGGGGGTGCTCTTTCCCTGACATGTACCTATGGGATCAAACGTCCTAATACAACGAGGCAGATTCCAGGCTGTGGAAAGGAGCAAATGTTTTTCTGAAACCTTAATCCGGCACCTGTAAAAAGGAGCATCCTTCGCATGAGGCATTAAACTGGCCTCTTGACTTTCTGTGGTCATTAATTCCCTACCTTAATGCTGAATTTGACCTCATTTATGGAGGTGGTAGCACATTCCGCTGGCCTGATTGAACCTGTCAGGATGCGCTACCCCTCTATCAGAGCAGCTTCATTCAACCGAAACAAAACAAGTTCAACTGTTGCTTGCAGTAGTCAGATTCTGATTACTCTCTAAAGCTAAGCAGGCCTGAGCCTGCTCTGTGCATGGATGGGGGACACTTTGTGAAAAACTAGCTTCCTGCGGCAGATAGTTTTAGTCCAGCCAGCAGGGGTTGCTCATTCCCTGATATGTACTTTAGGTTCCAAAAGTCCAAATATACAAAAATGACTTCTGCGCTGTAAGGCTTTTGATGAAGCATTAAATCGCCCCATGTAAAAATGAGTGTCCTTCGGATGAGGCATTAAACAGGCCTCCTGACTTTCTGTGGTCATTAATTCCCTACCTTAATGATGAATTTGACCTCATTTATGGAGGTGGTAGCGCAATCTGCCGGCCTTATAGAGCCTGGCAGGTTGCGCTACCTTTGTGAAAAACTAGTCCCACCAGCAGGGGGTGCTCTTTCCCTGACATGTACCTATGGGATCAAACGTCCTAATACAACGAGGCAGATTCCAGGCTGTGGAAAGGAGCAAATGTTTTTCTGAAACCTTAATCCGGCACCTGTAAAAAGGAGCATCCTTCGCATGAGGCATTAAACTGGCCTCCTGACTTTCTGTGGTCATTAATTCCCTACCTTAATGATGAATTTGACCTCATTTATGGAGGTGGTAGCACAGTCCGCTGGCCTGATTGAACCTGTCAGGATGCGCTACCCCTCTATCAGAGCAGCTTCATTCAACCGAAACAGAACAAGTTCAACTGTTGCGTGCAGTAGTCTAGTTCTGGTTACTTTCCAAAGCTAACCAGGCCCGAGCCTGCTCTGTGCATGGATGGGGGACACTTTGTGGAAAACTAGCTTCTTGCGGGAGATAGTTTTAGTCCAGTCAGCAGGGGTTGCTCATTCCATGATATGTACTTTAGGTTCCAAAAGTCCAAATATATAGAAAAATGACTTCTGCGCTGTAAGGCTTTTGATGAAGCATTAAATCGCCCCATGAAAAGATGAGTGTCCTTCGGATGAGGCATTAAACAGGCCTCCTGACTTTCTGTGGTCATTAATTCCCTACCTTAATGATGAATTTGACCTCATTCATGGAGGTGGTAGTGCATTCCGCCGGACTTATAGAGCTTGGCAGGTTGCGCTTCCTTTGTGAAAAACTAGTCTGGCCAGCAGGGGGGGCTCTTTCCCTGACATGTACCTATGGGATCAAACGTCCTAATACAACGAGGCAGATTCTAGGCTGTGGAAAGGAGCAAATGTTTTTCTGAAACCTTAATCCGGCCCCAGTAAAAAGGAGTGTCCTTCGCAAGAGGCATTAAACTAGCCTCCTGACTTTCTGTGGTCATTAATTCCCTACCGTAATGATGAATTTGACCTCATTTATGGAGGTGGTAGCACATTCCGCTGGCCTCATTGAACCTGTCAGGATGCGCTACCCCTCTATCAGAGCAGCTTCATTCAACCGAAACAGAACAAGTTTAGCTGTTGCTTGCAGTAGTCAGATTCTGGTTACTCTCTAAAGCTAAGCAGGCCCGAGCCTGCTCTGTGCATGGATGGGGGACACTTTGTGAAAAACTAGCTTCCTGCGGGAGATAGTTTTAGTCCAGCCAGCAGGGGTTGCTCATTCCCTGATATGTACTTTAGGTTCCAAAAGTCCAAATATACAAAAATGACTTCTGCGCTGTAAGGCTTTTGATGAAGCATTAAATCGTCCCATGTAAAAATGAGTGTCCTTCGGATGAGGCATTAAACAGGCCTCCTGACTTTCTGTGGTCATTAATTCCCTACCTTAATGATGAATTTGACCTCATTTATGGAGGTGGTAGCGCAATCTGCCGGCCTTATAGAGCCTGGCAGGTTGCGCTACCTTTGTGAAAAACTAGTCCCACCAGCAGGGGGTGCTCTTTCCCTGACATGTACCTATGGGATCAAACGTCCTAATACAACGAGGCAGATTCCAGGCTGTGGAAAGGAGCAAATGTTTTTCTGAAACCTTAATCCGGCACGTGTAAAAAGGAGCATCCTTCGCATGAGGCATTAAACTGGCCTCCTGACTTTCTGTGGTCATTAATTCCCTACCGTAATGATGAATTTGACCGCATTTATGGATGTGGTAGCACATTCCGCTTGCCTGATTGAACCTGTCAGGATACGCTACCCCTCTATCAGAGCAGCTTCATTCAACCACAAAGTCAAAAGTTCAATTGTTATTTGCAGTAGTCAGATTATGGTTAATCTCCAAAGCTAAACAGGGCCAATTCTGTTCTGTACATGGATGGGAGACCCTTTGTGGAAAACTAGCTTCCTGCGGGAGATAGTTTTAGTCCAGCCAGCAGGGGTTGCTCATTCCCTGATATGTACTTTAGGTTCCAAAAGTCCAAATATACAAAAATGACTTCTGCAGTGTAAGGCTTTTGATGAAGCATTAAATCGCCCCATGTAAAAATGAGTGTCCTTCCGGATGAGGCATTAAACAGGCCTCCTGACTTTCTGTGGTCATTAATTCCCTACCTTAATGATGAATTTGACCTCATTCATGGAGGTGGTAATGCATTCAGCCGGCCTTATAGAGCTTGGCAGGTTGCGCTTCCTTTGTGAAAAACTAGTCTGGCCAGCAGGGGGGGCTCTTTCCCTGAAATGTACCTATTGGATCAAACATCCTAATACAACGAGGCAGATTCCAGGCCGTGAAAAGGAGCAAATGTTTTTATGAAACCTTAATCCGGCCCCAGTAAAAAGGAGTGTCCTTCACAAGAGGCATTAAACTGGCCTCCTGACTTTCTGTGGTCATTAATTCCCTACCTTAATGATGAATTTGACCTCATTCATGGAGGTGGTAGTGCATTCCGCCGGACTTATAGAGCTTGGCAGGTTGCGCTTCCTTTGTGAAAAACTAGTCTGGCCAGCAGGGGGTGCTCTTTCCCTGACATGTACCTATGGGATCAAACGTCCTAATACAACGAGGCAGATTCCACGCTGTGGAAAGGAGCAAATGTTTTTCTGAAACCTTAATCCGGCACCTGTAAAAAGGAGCATCCTTCGCATGAGGCATTAAACTGGCCTCCTGACTTTCTGTGGTCATTAATTCCCTACCTTAATGCTGAATTTGACCTCATTTATGGAGGTGGTAGCACATTCCGCTGGCCTGATTGAACCTGTCAGGATGCGCTACCCCTCTATCAGAGCAGCTTCATTCAACCGAAACAGAACAAGTTTAGCTGTTGCTTGCAGTAGTCAGATTCTGGTTACTCTCTAAAGCTAAGCAGGCCCGAGCCTGCTCTGTGCATGGATGGGGGACACTTTGTGAAAAACTAGCTTCCTGCGGGAGATAGTTTTAGTCCAGCCAGCAGGGGTTGCTCATTCCCTGATATGTACTTTAGGTTCCAAAAGTCCAAATATACAAAAATGACTTCTGCGCTGTAAGGCTTTTGATGAAGCATTAAATCGTCCCATGTAAAAATGAGTGTCCTTCGGATGAGGCATTAAACAGGCCTCCTGACTTTCTGTGGTCATTAATTCCCTACCTTAATGATGAATTTGACCTCATTTATGGAGGTGGTAGCGCAATCTGCCGGCCTTATAGAGCCTGGCAGGTTGTGCTACCTTTGTGAAAAACTAGTCCCACCAGCAGGGGGTGCTCTTTCCCTGACATGTACCTATGGGATCAAACGTCCTAATACAACGAGGCAGATTCCAGGCTGTGGAAAGGAGCAAATGTTTTTCTGAAACCTTAATCCGGCACCTGTAAAAAGGAGCATCCTTCGCATGAGGCATTAAACTGGCCTCCTGACTTTCTGTGGTCATTAATTCCCTACCGTAATGATGAATTTGACCGCATTTATGGATGTGGTAGCACATTCCGCTTGCCTGATTGAACCTGTCAGGATACGCTACCCCTCTATCAGAGCAGCTTCATTCAACCACAAAGTCAAAAGTTCAATTGTTATTTGCAGTAGTCAGATTATGGTTAATCTCCAAAGCTAAACAGGGCCAATTCTGTTCTGTACATGGATGGGAGACCCTTTGTGGAAAACTAGCTTCCTGCGGGAGATAGTTTTAGTCCAGCCAGCAGGGGTTGCTCATTCCCTGATATGTACTTTAGGTTCCAAAAGTCCAAATATACAAAAATGACTTCTGCAGTGTAAGGCTTTTGATGAAGCATTAAATCGCCCCATGTAAAAATGAGTGTCCTTCCGGATGAGGCATTAAACAGGCCTCCTGACTTTCTGTGGTCATTAATTCCCTACCTTAATGATGAATTTGACCTCATTCATGGAGGTGGTAATGCATTCAGCCGGCCTTATAGAGCTTGGCAGGTTGCGCTTCCTTTGTGAAAAACTAGTCTGGCCAGCAGGGGGGGCTCTTTCCCTGAAATGTACCTATTGGATCAAACATCCTAATACAACGAGGCAGATTCCAGGCCGTGAAAAGGAGCAAATGTTTTTATGAAACCTTAATCCGGCCCCAGTAAAAAGGAGTGTCCTTCACAAGAGGCATTAAACTGGCCTCCTGACTTTCTGTGGTCATTAATTCCCTACCTTAAAGATGAATTTGACCTCATTTATGGAGGTGGTAGCACATTCCGCTGGCCTGATTGAACCTGTCAGGATGCGCTACCCCTCTATCAGAGCAGCTTCATTCAACCGAAACAGAACGAGTTCAACTGTTGCTTGCCGTAGTCAGATTCTGGTTACTCTCTAAAGCTAAGCAGGCCTGACCCTGCTCTGTGCAAGGATGGGGGACTCTTCGTGTAAATCAATCTTCCTGCGGGAGATAGTTTTAGTCCAGCCAGCAGGGGTTGCTCATTCCCTGATATGTACTTTAGGTTCCAAAAGTCCAAATATACAAAAATGACTTCTGCGCTGTAAGGCTTTTGATGAAGCATTAAATCGCCCCATGTAAAAATGAGTGTCCTTCGGATGAGGCATTAAACAGGCCTCCTGACTTTCTGTGGTCATTAATTCCCTACCTTAATGATGAATTTGACCTCATTTATGGAGGTGGTAGCGCAATCTGCCGGCCTTATAGAGCCTGGCAGGTTGCGCTACCTTTGTGAAAAACTAGTCCCACCAGCAGGGGGTGCTCTTTCCCTGACATGTACCTATGGGATCAAACGTCCTAATACAACGAGGCAGATTCCAGGCTGTGGAAAGGAGCAAATGTTTTTCTGAAACCTTAATCCGGCACCTGTAAAAAGGAGCATCCTTCGCATGAGGCATTAAACTGGCCTCCTGACTTTCTGTGGTCATTAATTCCCTACCTTAATGATGAATTTGACCTCATTTATGGAGGTGGTAGCACAGTCCGCTGGCCTGATTGAACCTGTCAGGATGCGCTACCCCTCTATCAGAGCAGCTTCATTCAACCGAAACAGAACAAGTTCAACTGTTGCGTGCAGTAGTCTAGTTCTGGTTACTTTCCAAAGCTAACCAGGCCCGAGCCTGCTCTGTGCACGGATGGGGGACACTTTGTGGAAAACTAGCTTCCTGTGGGAGATAGTTTTAGTCCAGTCAGCAGGGGTTGCTCATTCCATGATATGTACTTTAGGTTCCAAAAGTCCAAATATACAAAAATGACTTCTGCGCTGTAAGGCTTTTGATGAAGCATTAAATCGCCCCATGTAAAAATGAGTGTCCTTCGGATGAGGCATTAAACAGGCCTCCTGACTTTCTGTGGTCATTAATTCCCTACCTTAATGATGAATTTGACCTCATTTATGGAGGTGGTAGCGCAATCTGCCGGCCTTATAGAGCCTGGCAGGTTGCGCTACCTTTGTGAAAAACTAGTCCCACCAGCAGGGGGTGCTCTTTCCCTGACATGTACCTATGGGATCAAACGTCCTAATACAACGAGGCAGATTCCAGGCTGTGGAAAGGAGCAAATGTTTTTCTGAAACCTTAATCCGGCACCTGTAAAAAGGAGCATCCTTCGCATGAGGCATTAAACTGGCCTCCTGACTTTCTGTGGTCATTAATTCCCTACATTAATGATGAATTTGACCTCATTTATGGAGGTGGTAGCACATTCCGCTGGCCTGATTGAACCTGTCAGGATGCGCTACCCCTCTATCAGAGCAGCTTAATTCAAACTAAACAGAGCGAGTTCAACTGTTGCTTGCCGTAGTCAGATTCTGGTTACTCTCTAAAGCTAAGCAGGCCTGACCCTGCTCTGTGCAAGGATGGGGGACTCTTCGTGGAAATCTATCTTCTTGCGGGAGATAGTTTTAGTCCAGCCAGCAGGGGTTGCTCATTCCCTGATATGTACTTTAGGTTCCAAAAGTCCAAATATATAGAAAAATGACTTCTGTGCTGTAAGGCTTTTGATGAAGCATTAAATCGCCCCATGAAAAGATGAGTGTCCTTCGGATGAGGCATTAAACAGGCCTCCTGACTTTCTGTGGTCATTAATTCCCTACCTTAATGATGAATTTGACCTCATTCATGGAGGTGGTAGTGCATTCCGCCGGACTTATAGAGCTTGGCAGGTTGCGCTTCCTTTGTGAAAAACTAGTCTGGCCAGCAGGGGGGCTCTTTCCCTGACATGTACCTATGGGATCAAACGTCCTAATACAACGAGGCAGATTCTAGGCTGTGGAAAGGAGCAAATGTTTTTCTGAAACCTTAATCCGGCCCCAGTAAAAAGGAGTGTCCTTCGCAAGAGGCATTAAACTAGCCTCCTGACTTTCTGTGGTCATTAATTCCCTACCGTAATGATGAATTTGACCTCATTTATGGAGGTGGTAGCACAGTCCGCTGGCCTGATTGAACCTGTCAGGATGCGCTACCCCTCTATCAGAGCAGCTTCATTCAACCGAAACAGAACAAGTTCAACTGTTGCGTGCAGTAGTCTAGTTCTGGTTACTTTCCAAAGCTAACCAGGCCCGAGCCTGCTCTGTGCATGGATGGGGGACACTTTGTGGAAAACTAGCTTCCTGTGGGAGATAGTTTTAGTCCAGTCAGCAGGGGTTGCTCATTCCATGATATGTACTTTAGGTTCCAAAAGTCCAAATATACAAAAATGACTTCTGCGCTGTAAGGCTTTTGATGAAGCATTAAATCGTCCCATGTAAAAATGAGTGTCCTTCGGATGAGGCATTAAACAGGCCTCCTGACTTTCTGTGGTCATTAATTCCCTACCTTAATGATGAATTTGACCTCATTTATGGAGGTGGTAGCGCAATCTGCCGGCCTTATAGAGCCTGGCAGGTTGCGCTACCTTTGTGAAAAACTAGTCCCACCAGCAGGGGGTGTTCTTTCCCTGACATGTACCTATGGGATCAAACGTCCTAATACAACGAGGCAGATTCCAGGCTGTGGAAAGGAGCAAATATTTTTCTGAAACCTTAATCCGGCACCTGTAAAAAGCAGCATCCTTCGCATGAGGCAATAAACTGGCCTCCTGACTATCTGTGGTCATTAATTCCCTACCGTAATGATGAATTTGACCGCATTTATGGATGTGGTAGCACATTCCGCTTGCCTGATTGAACCTGTCAGGATACGCTACCCCTCTATCAGAGCAGCTTCATTCAACCACAAAGTCAAAAGTTCAATTGTTATTTGCAGTAGTCAGATTATGGTTAATCTCCAAAGCTAAACAGGGCCAATTCTGTTCTGTACATGGATGGGAGACCCTTTGTGGAAAACTAGCTTCCTGCGGGAGATAGTTTTAGTCCAGCCAGCAGGGGTTGCTCATTCCCTGATATGTACTTTAGGTTCCAAAAGTCCAAATATACAAAAATGACTTCTGCAGTGTAAGGCTTTTGATGAAGCATTAAATCGCCCCATGTAAAAATGAGTGTCCTTCCGGATGAGGCATTAAACAGGCCTCCTGACTTTCTGTGGTCATTAATTCCCTACCTTAATGATGAATTTGACCTCATTCATGGAGGTGGTAATGCATTCAGCCGGCCTTATAGAGCTTGGCAGGTTGCGCTTCCTTTGTGAAAAACTAGTCTGGCCAGCAGGGGGGGCTCTTTCCCTGAAATGTACCTATTGGATCAAACATCCTAATACAACGAGGCAGATTCCAGGCCGTGAAAAGGAGCAAATGTTTTTATGAAACCTTAATCCGGCCCCAGTAAAAAGGAGTGTCCTTCACAAGAGGCATTAAACTGGCCTCCTGACTTTCTGTGGTCATTAATTCCCTACCTTAAAGATGAATTTGACCTCATTTATGGAGGTGGTAGCACATTCCGCTGGCCTGATTGAACCTGTCAGGATGCGCTACCCCTCTATCAGAGCAGCTTCATTCAACCAAAACAGAACGAGTTCAACTGTTGCTTGCCGTAGTCAGATTCTGGTTACTCTCTAAAGCTAAGCAGGCCTGACCCTGCTCTGTGCAAGGATGGGGGACTCTTCGTGTAAATCAATCTTCCTGCGGGAGATAGTTTTAGTCCAGCCAGCAGGGGTTGCTCATTCCCTGATATGTACTTTAGGTTCCAAAAGTCCAAATATACAAAAATGACTTCTGCGCTGTAAGGCTTTTGATGAAGCATTAAATCGCCCCATGTAAAAATGAGTGTCCTTCGGATGAGGCATTAAACAGGCCTCCTGACTTTCTGTGGTCATTAATTCCCTACCTTAATGATGAATTTGACCTCATTTATGGAGGTGGTAGCGCAATCTGCCGGCCTTATAGAGCCTGGCAGGTTGCGCTACCTTTGTGAAAAACTAGTCCCACCAGCAGGGGGTGCTCTTTCCCTGACATGTACCTATGGGATCAAACGTCCTAATACAACGAGGCAGATTCCAGGCTGTGGAAAGGAGCAAATGTTTTTCTGAAACCTTAATCCGGCACCTGTAAAAAGGAGCATCCTTCGCATGAGGCATTAAACTGGCCTCCTGACTTTCTGTGGTCATTAATTCCCTACCTTAATGATGAATTTGACCTCATTTATGGAGGTGGTAGCACAGTCCGCTGGCCTGATTGAACCTGTCAGGATGCGCTACCCCTCTATCAGAGCAGCTTCATTCAACCGAAACAGAACAAGTTCAACTGTTGCGTGCAGTAGTCTAGTTCTGGTTACTTTCCAAAGCTAACCAGGCCTGACCCTGCTCTGTGCAAGGATGGGGGACTCTTCGTGGAAATCTATCTTCTTGCGGGAGATAGTTTTAGTCCAGCCAGCAGGGGTTGCTCATTCCCTGATATGTACTTTAGGTTCCAAAAGTCCAAATATATAGAAAAATGACTTCTGTGCTGTAAGGCTTTTGATGAAGCATTAAATCGCCCCATGAAAAGATGAGTGTCCTTCGGATGAGGCATTAAACAGGCCTCCTGACTTTCTGTGGTCATTAATTCCCTACCTTAATGATGAATTTGACCTCATTCATGTAGGTGGTAGTGCATTCCGCCGGACTTATAGAGCTTGGCAGGTTGCGCTTCCTTTGTGAAAAACTAGTCTGGCCAGCAGGGGGGCTCTTTCCCTGACATGTACCTATGGGATCAAACGTCCTAATACAACGAGGCAGATTCTAGGCTGTGGAAAGGAGCAAATGTTTTTCTGAAACCTTAATCCGGCCCCAGTAAAAAGGAGTGTCCTTCGCAAGAGGCATTAAACTAGCCTCCTGACTTTCTGTGGTCATTAATTCCCTACCGTAATGATGAATTTGACCTCATTTATGGAGGTGGTAGCACATTCCGCTGGCCTGATTGAACCTGTCAGGATGCGCTACCCCTCTATCAGAGCAGCTTCATTCAACCGAAACAGAACAAGTTTAGCTGTTGCTTGCAGTAGTCAGATTATGGTTACTCTCTAAAGCTAAGCAGGCCCGAGCCTGCTCTGTGCATGGATGGGGGACACTTTGTGAAAAACTAGCTTACTGCGGGAGATAGTTTTAGTCCAGCCAGCAGGGGTTGCTCATTCCCTGATATGTACTTTAGGTTCCAAAAGTCCAAATATACAAAAATGACTTCTGCGCTGTAAGGCTTTTGATGAAGCATTAAATCGTCCCATGTAAAAATGAGTGTCCTTCGGATGAGGCATTAAACAGGCCTCCTGACTTTCTGTGGTCATTAATTCCCTACCTTAATGATGAATTTGACCTCATTTATGGAGGTGATAGCGCAATCTGCCGGCCTTATAGAGCCTGGCAGGTTGCGCTACCTTTGTGAAAAACTAGTCCCACCAGCAGGGGGTGCTCTTTCCCTGATATGTACCTATGGGTTCAAACGTCCTAATACAACGAGGCAGATTCCAGGCTGTGGAAAGGAGCAAATGTTTTTCTGAAACCTTAATCCGGCACCTGTAAAAAGGAGCATCCTTCGCATGAGGCATTAAACTGGCCTCCTGACTTTCTGTGGTCATTAATTCCCTACCTTAATGATGAATTTGACCTCATTTATGGAGGTGGTAGCACAGTCCGCTGGCCTGATTGAACCTGTCAGGATGCGCTACCCCTCTATCAGAGCAGCTTCATTCAACCGAAACAGAACAAGTTCAACTGTTTCGTGCAGTAGTCTAGTTCTGGTTACTTTTCAAAGCTAACCAGGCCCGAGCCTGCTCTGTGCATGGATGGGGGACACTTTGTGGAAAACTAGCTTCCTGTGGGAGATAGTTTTAGTCCAGTCAGCAGGGGTTGCTCATTCCATGATATGTACTTTAGGTTCCAAAAGTCCAAATATACAAAAATGACTTCTGCGCTGTAAGGCTTTTGATGAAGCATTAAATCGCCCCATGTAAAAATGAGTGTCCTTCGGATGAGGCATTAAACAGGCCTCCTGACTTTCTGTGGTCATTAATTCCCTACCTTAATGATGAATTTGACCTCATTTATGGAGGTGGTAGCGCAATCTGCCGGCCTTATAGAGCCTGGCAGGTTGCGCTACCTTTGTGAAAAACTAGTCCCACCAGCAGGGGGTGCTCTTTCCCTGACATGTACCTATGGGATCAAACGTCCTAATACAACGAGGCAGATTCCAGGCTGTGGAAAGGAGCAAATGTTTTTCTGAAACCTTAATCCGGCACCTGTAAAAAGGAGCATCCTTCGCATGAGGCATTAAACTGGCCTCTTGACTTTCTGTGGTCATTAATTCCCTACCTTAATGCTGAATTTGACCTCATTTATGGAGGTGGTAGCACATTCCGCTGGCCTGATTGAACCTGTCAGGATGCGCTACCCCTCTATCAGAGCAGCTTCATTCAACCGAAACAAAACAAGTTCAACTGTTGCTTGCAGTAGTCAGATTCTGATTACTCTCTAAAGCTAAGCAGGCCTGAGCCTGCTCTGTGCATGGATGGGGGACACTTTGTGAAAAACTAGCTTCCTGCGGCAGATAGTTTTAGTCCAGCCAGCAGGGGTTGCTCATTCCCTGATATGTACTTTAGGTTCCAAAAGTCCAAATATACAAAAATGACTTCTGCGCTGTAAGGCTTTTGATGAAGCATTAAATCGCCCCATGTAAAAATGAGTGTCCTTCGGATGAGGCATTAAACAGGCCTCCTGACTTTCTGTGGTCATTAATTCCCTACCTTAATGATGAATTTGACCTCATTTATGGAGGTGGTAGCGCAATCTGCCGGCCTTATAGAGCCTGGCAGGTTGCGCTACCTTTGTGAAAAACTAGTCCCACCAGCAGGGGGTGCTCTTTCCCTGACATGTACCTATGGGATCAAACGTCCTAATACAACGAGGCAGATTCCAGGCTGTGGAAAGGAGCAAATGTTTTTCTGAAACCTTAATCCGGCACCTGTAAAAAGGAGCATCCTTCGCATGAGGCATTAAACTGGCCTCCTGACTTTCTGTGGTCATTAATTCCCTACCTTAATGATGAATTTGACCTCATTTATGGAGGTGGTAGCACATTCCGCTGGCCTGATTGAACCTGTCAGGATGCGCTACCCCTCTATCAGAGCAGCTTCATTCAACCGAAACAGAACAAGTTCAACTGTTGCTTGCAGTAGTCAGATTCTGGTTACTCTCTAAAGCTATGCAGGCCCGAGCCTGATCTGTGCATGGATGGGGGACACTTTGTGAAAATCTAGCTTCCTGCGGGAGATAGTTTTAGTCCAGCCAGCAGGGGTTGCTCATTCCCTGATATGTACTTTAGGTTCCAAAAGTCCAAATACACAAAAATGACTTCTGCGCTGTAAGGCTTTTGATGAAGCATTAAATCGCCCCATGTAAAAATGAGTGTCCTTCGGATGAGGCATTAAACAGGCCTCCTGACTTTCTGTGGTCATTAATTCCCTACCTTAATGATGAATTTGACCTCATTTATGGAGGTGGTAGCGCAATCTGCCGGCCTTATAGAGCCTGGCAGGTTGCGCTACCTTTGTGAAAAACTAGTCCCACCAGCAGGGGGTGCTCTTTCCCTGACATGTACCTATGGGATCAAACGTCCTAATACAACGAGGCAGATTCCAGGCTGTGGAAAGGAGCAAATGTTTTTCTGAAACCTTAATCCGGCACCTGTAAAAAGGAGCATCCTTCGCATGAGGCATTAAACTGGCCTCCTGACTTTCTGTGGTCATTAATTCCCTACCTTAATGATGAATTTGACCTCATTTATGGAGGTGGTAGCACAGTCCGCTGGCCTGATTGAACCTGTCAGGATGCGCTACCCCTCTATCAGAGCAGCTTCATTCAACCGAAACAGAACAAGTTCAACTGTTGCGTGCAGTAGTCTAGTTCTGGTTACTTTCCAAAGCTAACCAGGCCCGAGCCTGCTCTGTGCATGGATGGGGGACACTTTGTGGAAAACTAGCTTCCTGTGGGAGATAGTTTTAGTCCAGTCAGCAGGGGTTGCTCATTCCATGATATGTACTTTAGGTTCCAAAAGTCCAAATATACAAAAATGACTTCTGCGCTGTAAGGCTTTTGATGAAGCATTAAATCGCCCCATGTAAAAATGAGTGTCCTTCGGATGAGGCATTAAACAGGCCTCCTGACTTTCTGTGGTCATTAATTCCCTACCTTAATGATGAATTTGACCTCATTTATGGAGGTGGTAGCGCAATCTGCCGGCCTTATAGAGCCTGGCAGGTTGCGCTACCTTTGTGAAAAACTAGTCCCACCAGCAGGGGGTGCTCTTTCCCTGACATGTACCTATGGGATCAAACGTCCTAATACAACGAGGCAGATTCCAGGCTGTGGAAAGGAGCAAATGTTTTTCTGAAACCTTAATCCGGCACCTGTAAAAAGGAGCATCCTTCGCATGAGGCATTAAACTGGCCTCCTGACTTTCTGTGGTCATTAATTCCCTACCTTAATGATGAATTTGACCTCATTTATGGAGGTGGTAGCACATTCCGCTGGCCTGATTGAACCTGTCAGGATGCGCTACCCCTCTATCAGAGCAGCTTCATTCAACCGAAACAGAACAAGTTCAACTGTTGCGTGCAGTAGTCTAGTTCTGGTTACTTTCCAAAGCTAACCAGGCCCGAGCCTGCTCTGTGCATGGATGGGGGACACTTTGTGGAAAACTAGCTTCCTGTGGGAGATAGTTTTAGTCCAGTCAGCAGGGGTTGCTCATTCCATGATATGTACTTTAGGTTCCAAAAGTCCAAATATACAAAAATGACTTCTGCGCTGTAAGGCTTTTGATGAAGCATTAAATCGCCCCATGTAAAAATGAGTGTCCTTCGGATGAGGCATTAAACAGGCCTCCTGACTTTCTGTGGTCATTAATTCCCTACCTTAATGATGAATTTGACCTCATTTATGGAGGTGGTAGCGCAATCTGCCGGCCTTATAGAGCCTGGCAGGTTGCGCTACCTTTGTGAAAAACTAGTCCCACCAGCAGGGGGTGCTCTTTCCCTGACATGTACCTATGGGATCAAACGTCCTAATACAACGAGGCAGATTCCAGGCTGTGGAAAGGAGCAAATGTTTTTCTGAAACCTTAATCCGGCACCTGTAAAAAGGAGCATCCTTCGCATGAGGCATTAAACTGGCCTCCTGACTTTCTGTGGTCATTAATTCCCTACCTTAATGATGAATTTGACCTCATTTATGGAGGTGGTAGCACATTCCGCTGGCCTGATTGAACCTGTCAGGATGCGCTACCCCTCTATCAGAGCAGCTTCATTCAACCGAAACAGAGCGAGTTCAACTGTTGCTTGCCGTAGTCAGATTCTGGTTACTCTCTAAAGCTAAGCAGGCCTGACCCTGCTCTGTGCAAGGATGGGGGACTCTTCGTGGAAATCTATCTTCTTGCGGGAGATAGTTTTAGTCCAGCCAGCTGGGGTTGCTCATTCCCTGATATGTACTTTAGGTTCCAAAAGTCCAAATATATAGAAAAATGACTTCTGTGCTGTAAGGCTTTTGATGAAGCATTAAATCGCCCCATGAAAAGATGAGTGTCCTTCGGATGAGGCATTAAACAGGCCTCCTGACTTTCTGTGGTCATTAATTCCCTACCTTAATGATGAATTTGACCTCATTCATGGAGGTGGTAGTGCATTCCGCCGGACTTATAGAGCTTGGCAGGTTGCGCTTCCTTTGTGAAAAACTAGTCTGGCCAGCAGGGGGGGCTCTTTCCCTGACATGTACCTATGGGATCAAACGTCCTAATACAACGAGGCAGATTCTAGGCTGTGGAAAGGAGCAAATGTTTTTCTGAAACCTTAATCCGGCCCCAGTAAAAAGGAGTGTCCTTCGCAAGAGGCATTAAACTAGCCTCCTGACTTTCTGTGGTCATTAATTCCCTACCGTAATGATGAATTTGACCTCATTTATGGAGGTGGTAGCACATTCCGCTGGCCTGATTGAACCTGTCAGGATGCGCTACCCCTCTATCAGAGCAGCTTCATTCAACCGAAACAGAACAAGTTTAGCTGTTGCTTGCAGTAGTCAGATTCTGGTTACTCTCTAAAGCTAAGCAGGCCCGAGCCTGCTCTGTGCATGGATGGGGGACACTTTGTGAAAAACTAGCTTCCTGCGGGAGATAGTTTTAGTCCAGCCAGCAGGGGTTGCTCATTCCCTGATATGTACTTTAGGTTCCAAAAGTCCAAATATACAAAAATGACTTCTGCGCTGTAAGGCTTTTGATGAAGCATTAAATCGTCCCATGTAAAAATGAGTGTCCTTCGGATGAGGCATTAAACAGGCCTCCTGACTTTCTGTGGTCATTAATTCCCTACCTTAATGATGAATTTGACCTCATTTATGGAGGTGGTAGCGCAATCTGCCGGCCTTATAGAGCCTGGCAGGTTGCGCTACCTTTGTGAAAAACTAGTCCCACCAGCAGGGGGTGCTCTTTCCCTGACATGTACCTATGGGATCAAACGTCCTAATACAACGAGGCAGATTCCAGGCTGTGGAAAGGAGCAAATGTTTTTCTGAAACCTTAATCCGGCACCTGTAAAAAGGAGCATCCTTCGCATGAGGCATTAAACTGGCCTCCTGACTTTCTGTGGTCATTAATTCCCTACCGTAATGATGAATTTGACCGCATTTATGGATGTGGTAGCACATTCCGCTTGCCTGATTGAACCTGTCAGGATACGCTACCCCTCTATCAGAGCAGCTTCATTCAACCACAAAGTCAAAAGTTCAATTGTTATTTGCAGTAGTCAGATTATGGTTAATCTCCAAAGCTAAACAGGGCCAATTCTGTTCTGTACATGGATGGGAGACCCTTTGTGGAAAACTAGCTTCCTGCGGGAGATAGTTTTAGTCCAGCCAGCAGGGGTTGCTCATTCCCTGATATGTACTTTAGGTTCCAAAAGTCCAAATATACAAAAATGACTTCTGCAGTGTAAGGCTTTTGATGAAGCATTAAATCGCCCCATGTAAAAATGAGTGTCCTTCCGGATGAGGCATTAAACAGGCCTCCTGACTTTCTGTGGTCATTAATTCCCTACCTTAATGATGAATTTGACCTCATTCATGGAGGTGGTAATGCATTCAGCCGGCCTTATAGAGCTTGGCAGGTTGCGCTTCCTTTGTGAAAAACTAGTCTGGCCAGCAGGGGGGGCTCTTTCCCTGAAATGTACCTATTGGATCAAACATCCTAATACAACGAGGCAGATTCCAGGCCGTGAAAAGGAGCAAATGTTTTTATGAAACCTTAATCCGGCCCCAGTAAAAAGGAGTGTCCTTCACAAGAGGCATTAAACTGGCCTCCTGACTTTCTGTGGTCATTAATTCCCTACCTTAAAGATGAATTTGACCTCATTTATGGAGGTGGTAGCACATTCCGCTGGCCTGATTGAACCTGTCAGGATGCGCTACCCCTCTATCAGAGCAGCTTCATTCAACCGAAACAGAACGAGTTCAACTGTTGCTTGCCGTAGTCAGATTCTGGTTACTCTCTAAAGCTAAGCAGGCCTGACCCTGCTCTGTGCAAGGATGGGGGACTCTTCGTGTAAATCAATCTTCCTGCGGGAGATAGTTTTAGTCCAGCCAGCAGGGGTTGCTCATTCCCTGATATGTACTTTAGGTTCCAAAAGTCCAAATATACAAAAATGACTTCTGCGCTGTAAGGCTTTTGATGAAGCATTAAATCGCCCCATGTAAAAATGAGTGTCCTTCGGATGAGGCATTAAACAGGCCTCCTGACTTTCTGTGGTCATTAATTCCCTACCTTAATGATGAATTTGACCTCATTTATGGAGGTGGTAGCGCAATCTGCCGGCCTTATAGAGCCTGGCAGGTTGCGCTACCTTTGTGAAAAACTAGTCCCACCAGCAGGGGGTGCTCTTTCCCTGACATGTACCTATGGGATCAAACGTCCTAATACAACGAGGCAGATTCCAGGCTGTGGAAAGGAGCAAATGTTTTTCTGAAACCTTAATCCGGCACCTGTAAAAAGGAGCATCCTTCGCATGAGGCATTAAACTGGCCTCCTGACTTTCTGTGGTCATTAATTCCCTACCTTAATGATGAATTTGACCTCATTTATGGAGGTGGTAGCACAGTCCGCTGGCCTGATTGAACCTGTCAGGATGCGCTACCCCTCTATCAGAGCAGCTTCATTCAACCGAAACAGAACAAGTTCAACTGTTGCGTGCAGTAGTCTAGTTCTGGTTACTTTCCAAAGCTAACCAGGCCCGAGCCTGCTCTGTGCACGGATGGGGGACACTTTGTGGAAAACTAGCTTCCTGTGGGAGATAGTTTTAGTCCAGTCAGCAGGGGTTGCTCATTCCATGATATGTACTTTAGGTTCCAAAAGTCCAAATATACAAAAATGACTTCTGCGCTGTAAGGCTTTTGATGAAGCATTAAATCGCCCCATGTAAAAATGAGTGTCCTTCGGATGAGGCATTAAACAGGCCTCCTGACTTTCTGTGGTCATTAATTCCCTACCTTAATGATGAATTTGACCTCATTTATGGAGGTGGTAGCGCAATCTGCCGGCCTTATAGAGCCTGGCAGGTTGCGCTACCTTTGTGAAAAACTAGTCCCACCAGCAGGGGGTGCTCTTTCCCTGACATGTACCTATGGGATCAAACGTCCTAATACAACGAGGCAGATTCCAGGCTGTGGAAAGGAGCAAATGTTTTTCTGAAACCTTAATCCGGCACCTGTAAAAAGGAGCATCCTTCGCATGAGGCATTAAACTGGCCTCCTGACTTTCTGTGGTCATTAATTCCCTACATTAATGATGAATTTGACCTCATTTATGGAGGTGGTAGCACATTCCGCTGGCCTGATTGAACCTGTCAGGATGCGCTACCCCTCTATCAGAGCAGCTTAATTCAAACTAAACAGAGCGAGTTCAACTGTTGCTTGCCGTAGTCAGATTCTGGTTACTCTCTAAAGCTAAGCAGGCCTGACCCTGCTCTGTGCAAGGATGGGGGACTCTTCGTGGAAATCTATCTTCTTGCGGGAGATAGTTTTAGTCCAGCCAGCAGGGGTTGCTCATTCCCTGATATGTACTTTAGGTTCCAAAAGTCCAAATATATAGAAAAATGACTTCTGTGCTGTAAGGCTTTTGATGAAGCATTAAATCGCCCCATGAAAAGATGAGTGTCCTTCGGATGAGGCATTAAACAGGCCTCCTGACTTTCTGTGGTCATTAATTCCCTACCTTAATGATGAATTTGACCTCATTCATGGAGGTGGTAGTGCATTCCGCCGGACTTATAGAGCTTGGCAGGTTGCGCTTCCTTTGTGAAAAACTAGTCTGGCCAGCAGGGGGGCTCTTTCCCTGACATGTACCTATGGGATCAAACGTCTTAATACAACGAGGCAGATTCTAGGCTGTGGAAAGGAGCAAATGTTTTTCTGAAACCTTAATCCGGCCCCAGTAAAAAGGAGTGTCCTTCGCAAGAGGCATTAAACTAGCCTCCTGACTTTCTGTGGTCATTAATTCCCTACCGTAATGATGAATTTGACCTCATTTATGGAGGTGGTAGCACATTCCGCTGGCCTGATTGAACCTGTCAGGATGCGCTACCCCTCTATCAGAGCAGCTTCATTCAACCGAAACAGAACAAGTTTAGCTGTTGCTTGCAGTAGTCAGATTATGGTTACTCTCTAAAGCTAAGCAGGCCCGAGCCTGCTCTGTGCATGGATGGGGGACACTTTGTGAAAAACTAGCTTACTGCGGGAGATAGTTTTAGTCCAGCCAGCAGGGGTTGCTCATTCCCTGATATGTACTTTAGGTTCCAAAAGTCCAAATATACAAAAATGACTTCTGCGCTGTAAGGCTTTTGATGAAGCATTAAATCGTCCCATGTAAAAATGAGTGTCCTTCGGATGAGGCATTAAACAGGCCTCCTGACTTTCTGTGGTCATTAATTCCCTACCTTAATGATGAATTTGACCTCATTTATGGAGGTGGTAGTGCAATCTGCCAGCCTTATAGAGCCTGGCAGGTTGCGCTACCTTTGTGAAAAACTAGTCCCACCAGCAGGGGGTGCTCTTTCCCTGACATGTACCTATGGGATCAAACGTCCTAATACAACGAGGCAGATTCCAGGCTGAGAAAAGGAGCAAATGTTTTTCTGAAACCCTAATCCGGCCCCAGTAAAAAGGAGTGTCCTTCGCAAGAGGCATTAAACTAGCCTCCTGACTTTCTGTGGTCATTAATTCCCTACCGTAATGATGAATTTGACCGCATTTATGGATGTGGTAGCACATTCCGCTTGCCTGATTGCACCTGTCAGGATACGCTACCCCTCTATCAGAGCAGCTTCATTCAACCACAAAGTGAAAAGTTCAATTGTTATTTGCAGTAGTCAGATTATGGTTAATCTCCAAAGCTAAACAGGGCCAATTCTGCTCTGTACATGGATGGGAGACCCTTTGTGGAAAACTAGCTTCCTGCGGGAGATAGTTTTAGTCCAGCCAGCAGGGGTTGCTCATTCCCTGATATGTACTTTAGGTTCCAAAAGTCCAAATATATAGAAAAATGACTTCTGCAGTGTAAGGCTTTTGATGAAGCACTAAATCGCCCCATGTTAAAATGAGTGTCCTTCGGATGAGGCATTAAACAGGCCTCCTGACTTTCTGTGGTCATTAATTCCCTACCTTAATGATGAATTTGACCTCATTTATGGAGGTGGTAGCGCAATCTGCCGGCCTTATAGAGCCTGGCAGGTTGCGCTACCTTTGTGAAAAACTAGTCCCACCAGCAGGGGGTGCTCTTTCCCTGACATGTACCTATGGGATCAAACGTCCTAATACAACGAGGCAGATTCCAGGCTGTGGAAAGGAGCAAATGTTTTTCTGAAACCTTAATCCGGCACCTGTAAAAAGGAGCATCCTTCGCATGAGGCATTAAACTGGCCTCCTGACTTTCTGTGGTCATTAATTCCCTACCTTAATGCTGAATTTGACCTCATTTATGGAGGTGGTAGCACATTCCGCTGGCCTGATTGAACCTGTCAGGATGCGCTACCCCTCTATCAGAGCAGCTTCATTCAACCGACACAGAATAAGTTCAACTGTTGCTTGCAGTAGTCAGATTCTGGTTACTCTCTAAAGCTAAGCAGGCCCGAGCCTGCTCTGTGCATGGATGGGGGACACTTTGTGAAAAACTAGCTTCCTGTGGGAGATAGTTTTAGTCCAGCCAGCAGGGGTTGCTCATTCCCTGATATGTACTTTAGGTTCCAAAAGTCCAAATATACAAAAATGACTTCTGCGCTGTAAGGCTTTTGATGAAGCATTAAATCGCCCCATGTAAAAATGAGTGTCCTTCGGATGAGGCATTAAACAGGCCTCCTGACTTTCTGTGGTCATTAATTCCCTACCTTAATGATGAATTTGACCTCATTTATGGAGGTGGTAGCGCAATCTGCCGGCCTTATAGAGCCTGGCAGGTTGCGCTACCTTTGTGAAAAACTAGTCCCACCAGCAGGGGGTGCTCTTTCCCTGACATGTACCTATGGGTTCAAACGTCCTAATACAACGAGGCAGATTCCAGGCTGTGGAAAGGAGCAAATGTTTTTCTGAAACCTTAATCCGGCACCTGTAAAAAGGAGCATCCTTCGCATGAGGCATTAAACTGGCCTCCTGACTTTCTGTGGTCATTAATTCCCTACCTTAATGATGAATTTGACCTCATTTATGGAGGTGGTAGCACAGTCCGCTGGCCTGATTGAACCTGTCAGGATGCGCTACCCCTCTATCAGAGCAGCTTCATTCAACCAAAACAGAACAAGTTCAACTGTTGCGTGCAGTAGTCTAGTTCTGGTTACTTTTCAAAGCTAACCAGGCCCGAGCCTGCTCTGTGCATGGATGGGGGACACTTTGTGGAAAACTAGCTTCCTGTGGGAGATAGTTTTAGTCCAGTCAGCAGGGGTTGCTCATTCCATGATATGTACTTTAGGTTCCAAAAGTCCAAATATACAAAAATGACTTCTGCGCTGTAAGGCTTTTGATGAAGCATTAAATCGCCCCATGTAAAAATGAGTGTCCTTCGGATGAGGCATTAAACAGGCCTCCTGACTTTCTGTGGTCATTAATTCCCTACCTTAATGATGAATTTGACCTCATTTATGGAGGTGGTAGCGCAATCTGCCGGCCTTATAGAGCCTGGCAGGTTGCGCTACCTTTGTGAAAAACTAGTCCCACCAGCAGGGGGTGCTCTTTCCCTGACATGTACCTATGGGATCAAACGTCCTAATACAACGAGGCAGATTCCAGGCTGTGGAAAGGAGCAAATGTTTTTCTGAAACCTTAATCCGGCACCTGTAAAAAGGAGCATCCTTCGCATGAGGCATTAAACTGGCCTCCTGACTTTCTGTGGTCATTAATTCCCTACCTTAATGATGAATTTGACCTCATTTATGGAGGTGGTAGCACAGTCCGCTGGCCTGATTGAACCTGTCAGGATGCGCTACCCCTCTATCAGAGCAGCTTCATTCAACCACAAAGTCAAAAGTTCAATTGTTATTTGCAGTAGTCAGATTATGGTTAATCTCCAAAGCTAAACAGGGCCAATTCTGTTCTGTACATGGATGGGAGACCCTTTGTGGAAAACTAGCTTCCTGCGGGAGATAGTTTTAGTCCAGCCAGCAGGGGTTGCTCATTCCCTGATATGTACTTTAGGTTCCAAAAGTCCAAATATACAAAAATGACTTCTGCAGTGTAAGGCTTTTGATGAAGCATTAAATCGCCCCATGTAAAAATGAGTGTCCTTCCGGATGAGGCATTAAACAGGCCTCCTGACTTTCTGTGGTCATTAATTCCCTACCTTAATGATGAATTTGACCTCATTCATAGAGGTGGTAATGCATTCAGCCGGCCTTATAGAGCTTGGCAGGTTGCGCTTCCTTTGTGAAAAACTAGTCTGGCCAGCAGGGGGGGCTCTTTCCCTGAAATGTACCTATTGGATCAAACATCCTAATACAACGAGGCAGATTCCAGGCCGTGAAAAGGAGCAAATGTTTTTATGAAACCTTAATCCGGCCCCAGTAAAAAGGAGTGTCCTTCACAAGAGGCATTAAACTGGCCTCCTGACTTTCCGTGGTCATTAATTCCCTACCTTAATGATGAATTTGACCTCATTTATGGAGGTGGTAGCACATTCCGCTGGCCTGATTGAACCTGTCAGGATGCGCTACCCCTCTATCAGAGCAGCTTCATTCAACCGAAACAGAACAAGTTCAACTGTTGCTTGCCGTAGTCAGATTCTGGTTACTCTCTAAAGCTAAGCAGGCCTGACCCTGCTCTGTGCAAGGATGGGGGACTCTTCGTGGAAATCTATCTTCCTGCGGGAGATAGTTTTAGTCCAGCCAGCAGGGGTTGCTCATTCCCTGATATGTACTTTAGGTTCCAAAAGTCCAAATATATAGAAAAATTACTTCTGCGCTGTAAGGCTTTTGATGAAGCATTAAATCGCCCCATGTAAAAATGAGTGTCCTTCGGATGAGGCATTAAACAGGCCTCCTGACTTTCTGTGGTCATTAATTCCCTACCTTAATGATGAATTTGACCTCATTTATGGAGGTGGTAGCGCAATCTGCCGGCCTTATAGAGCCTGGCAGGTTGCGCTACCTTTGTGAAAAACTAGTCCCACCAGCAGGGGGTGCTCTTTCCCTGACATGTACCTATGGGATCAAACGTCCTAATACAACGAGGCAGATTCCAGGCTGTGGAAAGGAGCACATGTTTTTCTGAAACCTTAATCCGGCACCTGTAAAAAGGAGCGTCCTTCGCATGAGGCATTAAACTGGCCTCCTGACTTTCTGTGGTCATTAATTCCCTACCTTAATGATGAATTTGACCTCATTTATGGAGGTGGTAGTGCATTCCGCCGGCCTTAGAGATCTTGGCAGGTTGCGCTTCCGTTGTGAAAAACTAGACTGGCCAGCAGGGGGTGCTCTTTCCCTGACATGTACCTATGGGATCAAACGTCCTAATACAACGAGGCAGATTCCAGGCTGTGGAAAGGAGAAAATGTTTTTCTGAAACCTTAATCCGGCACCTGTAAAAAGGAGCGTCCTTCGCATGAGGCATTTAACTGGCCTCCTGACTTTATGTGGTCATTAATTCCCTACCGTAATGATGAATTTGACCTCATTTATGGAGGTGGTAGCACATTCCGCTTGCCTGATTGAACCTGGCAGGACACGCTACCCCAGAGGGCGCTACTGAGCAGTTCAGGAAGTGATTTTTGTAGAAAGGGTGCTTGAGAGAAATCTCTGATTTATTTTGTTTTTGTTTACTTTGTACGTTTATTACTTTATTTTAGTGGTTAGTTTAACTTTATACGTGCTCCCCAGCAGTTTTTACTGTTTGGGGAGCCGCTGTGCTTACACAAAATGGAGAAAGACAAAGAAAATGAGCATGGCATGGACAAACAGAGAGACAAAGAAAAGGATATAGGACAAAAGACGGCCACAAACGACGCAAAAAAGACTGGAAGGAAGGAAAAGGTGTATTCAAAGGAAGCAACAATCATTGTGGATTTAAAAGATGTGATCGATGGAAAAGCAGAGGATGTGATTAAAGCTGTGACGGAAAAACTTGGAGCTGGAAAATTAATAGCGGTAAGACCACGAATGGATAAGGAATATGAACTGACAATATTAACTGAACAACTGTGTAATGAGCTATTGGATGGACTAAAAGTTAAAGATAAAGACTGTGAATTAAGAGCATTGGAGACACGAGAGTATATGGTTTCATTCATGCACTTGCCGGCCTACTTACAAGATGAACTGATATTTGAAAAACTGGCTTTATGGAAAGTGATACCGGTTTCTGATATTAAAAGGAGATTTTATCCGGGCACTGACATTGCAGATGGCACAAGATACCTGAAGGTGAGATTCCCGAAGGAGGTGGCATCACTGCCTTACAGCACAAAATTCGAGACAGCCGAAGGAACACAGTATTTTCGGATTATGCATGACCGTCAGATGAAAATATGTCGATTGTGCATGGATCCGGGGCACATTTTAAAAAACTGTCCGAATTTTAAATGTCATGAGTGTGAGGAGCAGGGACATTATGCCAGGAACTGAACTGCTGTTAAATGTCCAGATTGCAACAGAGCTTTGGTGAAGTGCGAGTGCTGGATGAATGATGACAACGAAACGGGAGATCATGAAGAGGATAATGAGGCTATGGACAATGATGGTGAGATACAGGATGAAACAGAAACGGTGGATACAAGTAATAATAACACAACAGAAGAAATGGAGACAATAACAGAACACAAAGATACAACATGCAGTCAAGTGACGGGAGAAGTGGAAAAGTGTTGTAATATGGAGAAAGATGATCGTTTGATTGTGGAGATATCGGAAACACATAAAGAACAGCTGGAAAAAGACAATGGCAAAACAAATGAACTGAGTGATACATGGACATCTTTGGACTTATCAAACACACAAATGGACGTAAGTGAGAGAATGGATGAGCAAAATACTGAAGAACACGAGCAAGCAAATGGATTGCAAGTAAGAAGAAGGAAAATTAAGGTAACTCCAAATCTAAAATTTGTAAGGAACAGATTGAGTAAAAAGAGTGAACTGATAAAGACTATGCGTGATGCGTCTAGGGAAAAAGAAAGTGCGGATTGATGGGACTGATATGTAATGTTTTTCATTTATGTATGTCTTTAAGTATTGTTTCTATTAATGTAAGAGGTTTATTGAATCTCGGAAAATTTGACAAGGTTAAGGAGCTGTGTAAAAAACAAAATCTTATATTTATACAAGAGACAAACTGGAATGAAGCTATAATGGATGATCTTAAAAGGGGATGGACAGGAAATATATTTTATAATAATGGTGATGGAAGGATGGGGAGAGGGGTTGCCATTTTAGTTAAAAAAAATGTATGTAATGATGTCGCAGAAATATATAATGACAAAGAAGGGAAATCTTTAGCGATTAAGATTAAGGAAAATAATATGGTTTTATGTAACATTCATGCTCCGGTAGTAGGAAAAGAAAAGAAGGAATTCTTTAATAGACTAAAGGGTTTAATGACTTTATGGGGAGAAACAATTTTAATTGGTGATTTTAACACGGCCTTGAACAGAATTGATTTAGCAGATGGCATGATTTTTAAGAGTGACAGCGGGAGAAAAGAGTTGGAGAACTTAATGGATGAGCATGAAGTAGTTGACATATGGAGAATAAGAAATGAGGGAAGAAGAGAATATTCAAGAAGACAAATAGTAGGTAATATTTTAAAACAAAGCAGAATTGATTTTATTCTATGCAAGAGAAAACTGGGGGATTTTATACAGAGTGTTTATTACAAAGAAACAGCTTTGAGTGATCACAAGTTTTTCATTTTGAATATTGATTTTAACGAAGCTGAAAGAGGTAATGGCGTATGGATCTTAAACACAGAAATTTTAAAAATAGAATCTTATAGAAAGACAATAGTGGATATAATAAATACAGAAAAACAGAATAGGATGTATCAAGAAGATAAACGAATATGGTGGGATAATACAAAATATGAAATTAAAAAGTATACTATAGAAATGAGTAAATTAATACAAAAAGCTAAAAGAAATAAAGAAGTGGAGGTTAGAAAAGAACTAAATGATAAATTGAACCAAGAAAATGTAGATATAGAAAAAATAATAAACTTGGAAGAAGAATTACGAAACATAGAAGAAAAGAAATGTAGAGGTGCTATGGTTAGAAGTAAAGCAAAATATCTTGTAGAAGGCGAGAAATGTACAAAATTCTTTTTTAGTTTAGAAGAAAGTAAGGGAAATGTAGAAATCATAAGAGAATTAAAGAAGAAAAATGGTGAAAAAATAAAAGAAGTACAGGATATTTTGAAAGAAGTTAGAAATTTTTATGAAGGCCTTTTTAAAAAAGGTCAAATAAATGAAAAAGACGAACAATTTTTATTGGAACAAATTGAGGAAAGTATAACAGAAGATGATATAAATATGTGTGATGAAGAAATACAAATAGAAGAAATTAAGGAAGCTATAATGCAATTAAATAATGGGAAAAGCCCAGGTTTAGATGGATTAGTATCTGAATTTTATAAAGTTTTTAAAGATGTTTTAGCACCAATTTTAAAGGAAATCTTTGAAGTAATTTTTGAAAAGAAAGAAGCTACACATTTAATGAGAATAGGTTTAGTGAAATTAATATATAAGAAAAAAGGTGGAAAAAATGATTTGATTAACTACAGACCCCTTACGATGTTAAATACAGATTTTAAAGTATTAGCCAAGGTTTTAGCAAACAGACTTAAAAAGATTTTACCGAGTATTATTAAAACTAGTCAGGCATATGGAGTGAAAGGAAAAGACATCACAGATATAACAAGCAGTATAAGAGATGTAATACAATATATGAAAGAAGAAAAGAAAGAGGGATATGTAATTAGTGTTGATTTTGAGAAAGCATTTGACAGAGTTGAACATAACTTTTTATTTGGGGTTTTAAAAAAGTTTGGGTTTGGAGAAAAGTTTTTAAGATGGATGAAGTGTTTGTATAATGGTGCTATGAGCTGTATTAAATGTAATGGTTTTATTACAGAATGCTTTAGTATAACAAGATCCATAAAACAGGGATGTCCATTATCTGCTCAGCTGTACAGTCTAGTGACTGAAGCTTTGGGTCTAGCTATAATGAAGGAAAAAAGAATAAATGGAATTAAAATTATAGAGATGAAAGAAGAACAGAAAATTTACCAGTATGCGGATGACACTACATTAATTTTAAAGGATATTGAAAGTGTGACAAATGCTATGGAAATTATTAAAAAATATTGTGATGGATCAGGTGCTAAAGTAAATATGGAAAAAACTGTGGTTATGAGAATTGGGAATGTATGCATTTTACCAGATGCTTTTAATTTCAAAAATCAGCAAGAAATTAAGATTTTAGGGATAACAATGGGAGAAAATGAAAAGAGAGTTAATGAAATAATGTGGGATGAAATAATAGGAAGAATGGAAAGGAGGTTGGAATGGTGGAAACAAAGAAGGTTGAATTTAATGGGAAAGATTTTAATTGTAAATACGCTGATGTTGTCGAAAATGTGGTACGTCTTAGGAGTCATCCCTATGGAACACTGGCATGTACAAAGAATAAAAAAATGTGTCCTGAATTTTATTTGGGAAGGGAAACCACCAAGAATTGCGTATAATGTTTTAATAGGTGCAACAGATGAAGGTGGAATGGGATTGATAGACCCAGAAATAAGAAAGAAAAGCTTGAGAGTTAAAGTGGTGAAAAGGTATTTAAACAAGGATTTTAAAGCAGAATGGAAGCATGTAATGAGGTATTATCTTAACAAATGTGGTGGTTTTAATATAAATGATGACATTTTATGGATGAAACTGAAACAGAACATGATGACTGGAATTCCTGATTTTTACAAAGAGGTTTTACAAGCATGGGCAGAGTTTCTAAATTTGGTTGAGTTTAAACCTGAAGGAAGAAAAATGTTATTAAATCAACCATTGTTTTTAAATGCTAATATTTTAACACAAGAGAAAGAAGTATTTTTTAAACATTGGTTGAAGGCTGGTGTATGTCAAGTCAAAGATGTTTTATATGAGATAAAAGAAGGTTTTTTACCAAGCCAAGTAATTGTTGATGCTATGGATGAGATTGGTGAAGATGTTAAAAGAGAAACTCTGGAGAAACAGTTTGAAATAGTGAAAAGTGCAATACCTAAAGAATGGATAGAGAAAATTGAACAGAATGATAAAAGCAATGATAATGTGAAAGTGGTCTTAAAAGAAAAAGCCAAAGACTTTCAGGAATGTACTTTTAAAAATGTTTATGTATGTTTTAGAAACAAAGTGTACAAAAGACCAGTCGCAGAACAGTTCTGGAAAAGGATTTTTGTGGATATTGATGAGGAAGGAATTTGGAAAAATTTAAAGTGGAAATATTTAGACACAAAACTTGAATGCTTGGATTATTTTATCAGACACAATGTGATATTTACTGAAACAAAGCTGGCACAAATTGGAAGCAGTGATAATGCAATATGTAAAGTATGTGAATTAGAAAATGAAAGTATTATGCACTTGTTTTTAAAATGTGCTAAATTAAATACTTTTATGGTAAAGCTAAAAGAAATGATTAAACAGATGATGACAAATAGAGAAGATGAAATTGAGAGAGATTTAGAATGGTGTAAAATGTTTTTATTTGGGTTTAATGGAAGTAAAACAAAGATGGTCAATCTTTTTTTATCTGTTGCAAGAAATGTTATTTGGGAAAGGAGAAACATTGTGAAAAACAAACGTGCAAAAATAGATGTTTGGAAAATGTACAAAAGAAAACTGGAACAATATATTAGAACTGCTGAAGAATATTTTAAAATGGAAGAGAACAAGATTGTTTTTTATAAAACTTTTATTTTAAATAATCCTTTTATTATGGATAGCCCAGATGGTACTAAAATAGAGTTGCCTGAATGATTCTGTTTTGATCCCCTTATTTAATTTAAAGTTTTTTTTTTTTTTTTCTTTCCTTCTCACTTATCTTCTTATCCCTGTGTACACATGTAATTGTGTAATAAATCACTGTGAACTGTAATATGTAATGTATGTATATGACCTGTTGTATGTCATGATGATTTAAAATGTGTGTATATATATGTATTTTTTAATTAAAAAAAAAAAAAAAAAAAACCCTGCTCTGTGCAAGGATGGGGGACTCTTCGTGGAAATCTATCTTCCTGCGGGAGATAGTTTTAGTCCAGCCAGCAGGGGTTGCTCATTCCCTGATATGTACTTTAGGTTCCAAAATTCCAAATATACAAAAATGACTTCTGCGCTGTAAGGCTTTTGATGAAGCATTAAATCGCCCCATGTAAAAATGAGTGTCCTTCGGATGAGGCATTAAACAGGCCTCCTGACTTTCTGTGGTCATTAATTCCCTACCTTAATGATGAATTTGACCTCATTTATGGAGGTGGTAGCGCAATCTGCCGGCCTTATAGAGCCTGGCAGGTTGCGCTACCTTTGTGAAAAACTAGTCCCACCAGCAGGGGGTGCTCTTTCCCTGACATGTACCTATGGGATCAAACGTCCTAATACAACGAGGCAGATTCCAGGCTGTGGAAAGGAGCAAATGTTTTTCTGAAACCTTAATCCGGCACCTGTAAAAAGGAGCATCCTTCGCATGAGGCATTAAACTGGCCTCCTGACTTTCTGTGGTCATTAATTCCCTACCTTAATGATGAATTTGACCTCATTTATGGAGGTGGTAGCACAGTCCGCTGGCCTGATTGAACCTGTCAGGATGCGCTACCCCTCTATCAGAGCAGCTTCATTCAACCGAAACAGAACAAGTTCAACTGTTGCGTGCAGTAGTCTAGTTCTGGTTACTTTCCAAAGCTAACCAGGCCCGAGCCTGCTCTGTGCATGGATGGGGGACACTTTGTGGAAAACTAGCTTCCTGTGGGAGATAGTTTTAGTCCAGTCAGCAGGGGTTGCTCATTCCATGATATGTACTTTAGGTTCCAAAAGTCCAAATATACAAAAATGACTTCTGCGCTGTAAGGCTTTTGATGAAGCATTAAATCGCCCCATGTAAAAATGAGTGTCCTTCGGATGAGGCATTAAACAGGCCTCCTGACTTTCTGTGGTCATTAATTCCCTACCTTAATGATGAATTTGACCTCATTTATGGAGGTGGTAGCGCAATCTGCCGGCCTTATAGAGCCTGGCAGGTTGCGCTACCTTTGTGAAAAACTAGTCCCACCAGCAGGGGGTGCTCTTTCCCTGACATGTACCTATGGGATCAAACGTCCTAATACAACGAGGCAGATTCCAGGCTGTGGAAAGGAGCAAATGTTTTTCTGAAACCTTAATCCGGCACCTGTAAAAAGGAGCATCCTTCGCATGAGGCATTAAACTGGCCTCCTGACTTTCTGTGGTCATTAATTCCCTACCTTAATGATGAATTTGACCTCATTTATGGAGGTGGTAGCACAGTCCGCTGGCCTGATTGAACCTGTCAGGATGCGCTACCCCTCTATCAGAGCAGCTTCATTCAACCGAAACAGAACAAGTTCAACTGTTGCGTGCAGTAGTCTAGTTCTGGTTACTTTCCAAAGTTAACCAGGCCCGAGCCTGCTCTGTGCATGGATGGGGGACACTTTGTGGAAAACTAGCTTCCTGTGGGAGATAGTTTTAGTCCAGTCAGCAGGGGTTGCTCATTCCATGATATGTACTTTAGGTTCCAAAAGTCCAAATATACAAAAATGACTTCTGCGCTGTAAGGCTTTTGATGAAGCATTAAATCGCCCCATGTAAAAATGAGTGTCCTTCGGATGAGGCATTAAACAGGCATCCTGACTTTCTGTGGTCATTGATTCCCTACCTTAATGATGAATTTGACCTCATTTATGGAGGTGGTAGCGCAATCTGCCGGCCTTATAGAGCCTGGCAGGTTGCGCTACCTTTGTGAAAAACTAGTCCCACCAGCAGGGGGTGCTCTTTCCCTGACATGTACCTATGGGATCAAACGTCCTAATACAACGAGGCAGATTCCAGGCTGAGAAAAGGAGCAAATGTTTTTCTGAAACCTTAATCCTGCCACAGTAAAAAGGAGTGTCCTTCGCAAGAGGAATTAAACTAGCCTCCTGACTTTCTGTGGTCATTAATTCCCTACCGTAATGATGAATTTGACCGCATTTATGGATGTGGTAGCACATTCCGCTTGCCTGATTGAACCTGTCAGGATACGCTACCCCTCTATCAGAGCAGCTTCATTCAACCACAAAGTCAAAAGTTCAATTGTTATTTGCAGTAGTCAGATTATGGTTAATCTCCAAAGCTAAACTAGGCCAATTCTGTTCTGTACATGGATGGGAGACCCTTTGTGGAAAACTAGCTTTCTGCGGGAGATAGTTTTAGTCCAGCCAGCAGGGGTTGCTCATTCCCTGATATGTACTTTAGGTTCCAAAAGTCCAAATATACAAAAATGACTTCTGCAGTGTAAGGCTTTTGATGAAGCACTAAATCGCCCCATGTAAAAATGAGTGTCCTTCGGATGAGGCATTAAACAGGCCTCCTGACTTTCTGTGGTCATTAATTCCCTACCTTAATGATGAATTTGACCTCATTTATGGAGGTGGTAGCGCAATCTGCCGGCCTTATAGAGCCTGGCAGGTTGCGCTACCTTTGTGAAAAACTAGTCCCACCAGCAGGGGGTGCTCTTTCCCTGACATGTACCTATGGGATCAAACGTCCTAATACAACGAGGCAGATTCCAGGCTGTGGAAAGGAGCAAATGTTTTTCTGAAACCTTAATCCGGCACCTGTAAAAAGGAGCATCCTTCGCATGAGGCATTAAACTGGCCTCCTGACTTTCTGTGGTCATTAATTCCCTACCTTAATGCTGAATTTGACCTCATTTATGGAGGTGGTAGCACATTCCGCTGGCCTGATTGAACCTGTCAGGATGCGCTACCCCTCTATCAGAGCAGCTTCATTCAACCACAAAGTCAAAAGTTCAATTGTTATTTGCAGTAGTCAGATTATGGTTAATCTCCAAAGCTAAACAGGGCCAATTCTGTTCTGTACATGGATGGGAGACCCTTTGTGGAAAACTAGCTTTCTGCGGGAGATAGTTTTAGTCCAGCCAGCAGGGGTTGCTCATTTCCTGATATGTACTTTAGGTTCCAAAAGTCCAAATATACAAAAATGACTTCTGCAGTGTAAGGCTTTTGATGAAGCACTAAATCGCCCCATGTAAAAATGAGTGTCCTTCGGATGAGGCATTAAACAGGCCTCCTGACTTTCTGTGGTCATTAATTCCCTACCTTAATGATGAATTTGACCTCATTTATGGAGGTGGTAGCGCAATCTGCCGGCCTTATAGAGCCTGGCAGGTTGCGCTACCTTTGTGAAAAACTAGTCCCACCAGCAGGGGGTGCTCTTTCCCTGACATGTACCTATGGGATCAAACGTCCTAATACAACGAGGCAGATTCCAGGCTGTGGAAAGGAGCAAATGTTTTTCTGAAACCTTAATCCGGCACCTGTAAAAAGGAGCATCCTTCGCATGAGGCATTAAACTGGCCTCTTGACTTTCTGTGGTCATTAATTCCCTACCTTAATGCTGAATTTGACCTCATTTATGGAGGTGGTAGCACATTCCGCTGGCCTGATTGAACCTGTCAGGATGCGCTACCCCTCTATCAGAGCAGCTTCATTCAACCGAAACAGAACAAGTTCAACTGTTGCTTGCAGTAGTCAGATTCTGGTTACTCTCTAAAGCTATGCAGGCCCGAGCCTGATCTGTGCATGGATGGGGGACACTTTGTGAAAATCTAGCTTCCTGCGGGAGATAGTTTTAGTCCAGCCAGCAGGGGTTGCTCATTCCCTGATATGTACTTTAGGTTCCAAAAGTCCAAATATACAAAAATGACTTCTGCGCTGTAAGGCTTTTGATGAAGCATTAAATCGCCCCATGTAAAAATGAGTGTCCTTCGGATGAGGCATTAAACAGGCCTCCTGACTTTCTGTGGTCATTAATTCCCTACCTTAATGATGAATTTGACCTCATTTATGGAGGTGGTAGCGCAATCTGCCGGCCTTATAGAGCCTGGCAGGTTGCGCTACCTTTGTGAAAAACTAGTCCCACCAGCAGGGGGTGCTCTTTCCCTGACATGTACCTATGGGATCAAACATCCTAATACAACGAGGCAGATTCCAGGCTGTGGAAAGGAGCAAATGTTTTTCTGAAACCTTAATCCGGCACCTGTAAAAAGGAGCATCCTTCGCATGAGGCATTAAACTGGCCTCCTGACTTTCTGTGGTCATTAATTCCCTACCTTAATGATGAATTTGACCTCATTTATGGAGGTGGTAGCACAGTCCGCTGGCCTGATTGAACCTGTCAGGATGCGCTACCCCTCTATCAGAGCAGCTTCATTCAACCTAAACAGAACAAGTTCAACTGTTGCGTGCAGTAGTCTAGTTCTGGTTACTTTCCAAAGCTAACCAGGCCCGAGCCTGCTCTGTGCATGGATGGGGGACACTTTGTGGAAAACTAGCTTCCTGTGGGAGATAGTTTTAGTCCAGTCAGCAGGGGTTGCTCATTCCATGATATGTACTTTAGGTTCCAAAAGTCCAAATATACAAAAATGACTTCTGCGCTGTAAGGCTTTTGATGAAGCATTAAATCGCCCCATGTAAAAATGAGTGTCCTTCGGATGAGGCATTAAACAGGCCTCCTGACTTTCTGTGGTCATTAATTCCCTACCTTAATGATGAATTTGACCTCATTTATGGAGGTGGTAGCGCAATCTGCCGGCCTTATAGAGCCTGGCAGGTTGCGCTACCTTTGTGAAAAACTAGTCCCACCAGCAGGGGGTGCTCTTTCCCTGACATGTACCTATGGGATCAAACGTCCTAATACAACGAGGCAGATTCCAGGCTGTGGAAAGGAGCAAATGTTTTTCTGAAACCTTAATCCGGCACCTGTAAAAAGGAGCATCCTTCGCATGAGGCATTAAACTGGCCTCCTGACTTTCTGTGGTCATTAATTCCCTACCTTAATGATGAATTTGACCTCATTTATGGAGGTGGTAGCACAGTCCGCTGGCCTGATTGAACCTGTCAGGATGCGCTACCCCTCTATCAGAGCAGCTTCATTCAACCGAAACAGAACAAGTTCAACTGTTGCGTGCAGTAGTCTAGTTCTGGTTACTTTCCAAAGTTAACCAGGCCCGAGCCTGCTCTGTGCATGGATGGGGGACACTTTGTGGAAAACTAGCTTCCTGTGGGAGATAGTTTTAGTCCAGTCAGCAGGGGTTGCTCATTCCATGATATGTACTTTAGGTTCCAAAAGTCCAAATATACAAAAATGACTTCTGCGCTGTAAGGCTTTTGATGAAGCATTAAATCGCCCCATGTAAAAATGAGTGTCCTTCGGATGAGGCATTAAACAGGCATCCTGACTTTCTGTGGTCATTGATTCCCTACCTTAATGATGAATTTGACCTCATTTATGGAGGTGGTAGCGCAATCTGCCGGCCTTATAGAGCCTGGCAGGTTGCGCTACCTTTGTGAAAAACTAGTCCCACCAGCAGGGGGTGCTCTTTCCCTGACATGTACCTATGGGATCAAACGTCCTAATACAACGAGGCAGATTCCAGGCTGAGAAAAGGAGCAAATGTTTTTCTGAAACCTTAATCCTGCCACAGTAAAAAGGAGTGTCCTTCGCAAGAGGAATTAAACTAGCCTCCTGACTTTCTGTGGTCATTAATTCCCTACCGTAATGATGAATTTGACCGCATTTATGGATGTGGTAGCACATTCCGCTTGCCTGATTGAACCTGTCAGGATACGCTACCCCTCTATCAGAGCAGCTTCATTCAACCACAAAGTCAAAAGTTCAATTGTTATTTGCAGTAGTCAGATTATGGTTAATCTCCAAAGCTAAACTAGGCCAATTCTGTTCTGTACATGGATGGGAGACCCTTTGTGGAAAACTAGCTTCCTGCGGGAGATAGTTTTAGTCCAGCCAGCAGGGGTTGCTCATTCCCTGATATGTACTTTAGGTTCCAAAAGTCCAAATATACAAAAATGACTTCTGCAGTGTAAGGCTTTTGATGAAGCACTAAATCGCCCCATGTAAAAATGAGTGTCCTTCGGATGAGGCATTAAACAGGCCTCCTGACTTTCTGTGGTCATTAATTCCCTACCTTAATGATGAATTTGACCTCATTTATGGAGGTGGTAGCGCAATCTGCCGGCCTTATAGAGCCTGGCAGGTTGCGCTACCTTTGTGAAAAACTAGTCCCACCAGCAGGGGGTGCTCTTTCCCTGACATGTACCTATGGGATCAAACGTCCTAATACAACGAGGCAGATTCCAGGCTGTGGAAAGGAGCAAATGTTTTTCTGAAACCTTAATCCGGCACCTGTAAAAAGGAGCATCCTTCGCATGAGGCATTAAACTGGCCTCCTGACTTTCTGTGGTCATTAATTCCCTACCTTAATGCTGAATTTGACCTCATTTATGGAGGTGGTAGCACATTCCGCTGGCCTGATTGAACCTGTCAGGATGCGCTACCCCTCTATCAGAGCAGCTTCATTCAACCACAAAGTCAAAAGTTCAATTGTTATTTGCAGTAGTCAGATTATGGTTAATCTCCAAAGCTAAACAGGGCCAATTCTGTTCTGTACATGGATGGGAGACCCTTTGTGGAAAACTAGCTTTCTGCGGGAGATAGTTTTAGTCCAGCCAGCAGGGGTTGCTCATTTCCTGATATGTACTTTAGGTTCCAAAAGTCCAAATATACAAAAATGACTTCTGCAGTGTAAGGCTTTTGATGAAGCACTAAATCGCCCCATGTAAAAATGAGTGTCCTTCGGATGAGGCATTAAACAGGCCTCCTGACTTTCTGTGGTCATTAATTCCCTACCTTAATGATGAATTTGACCTCATTTATGGAGGTGGTAGCGCAATCTGCCGGCCTTATAGAGCCTGGCAGGTTGCGCTACCTTTGTGAAAAACTAGTCCCACCAGCAGGGGGTGCTCTTTCCCTGACATGTACCTATGGGATCAAACGTCCTAATACAACGAGGCAGATTCCAGGCTGTGGAAAGGAGCAAATGTTTTTCTGAAACCTTAATCCGGCACCTGTAAAAAGGAGCATCCTTCGCATGAGGCATTAAACTGGCCTCTTGACTTTCTGTGGTCATTAATTCCCTACCTTAATGCTGAATTTGACCTCATTTATGGAGGTGGTAGCACATTCCGCTGGCCTGATTGAACCTGTCAGGATGCGCTACCCCTCTATCAGAGCAGCTTCATTCAACCGAAACAGAACAAGTTCAACTGTTGCTTGCAGTAGTCAGATTCTGGTTACTCTCTAAAGCTATGCAGGCCCGAGCCTGATCTGTGCATGGATGGGGGACACTTTGTGAAAATCTAGCTTCCTGCGGGAGATAGTTTTAGTCCAGCCAGCAGGGGTTGCTCATTCCCTGATATGTACTTTAGGTTCCAAAAGTCCAAATATACAAAAATGACTTCTGCGCTGTAAGGCTTTTGATGAAGCATTAAATCGCCCCATGTAAAAATGAGTGTCCTTCGGATGAGGCATTAAACAGGCCTCCTGACTTTCTGTGGTCATTAATTCCCTACCTTAATGATGAATTTGACCTCATTTATGGAGGTGGTAGCGCAATCTGCCGGCCTTATAGAGCCTGGCAGGTTGCGCTACCTTTGTGAAAAACTAGTCCCACCAGCAGGGGGTGCTCTTTCCCTGACATGTACCTATGGGATCAAACATCCTAATACAACGAGGCAGATTCCAGGCTGTGGAAAGGAGCAAATGTTTTTCTGAAACCTTAATCCGGCACCTGTAAAAAGGAGCATCCTTCGCATGAGGCATTAAACTGGCCTCCTGACTTTCTGTGGTCATTAATTCCCTACCTTAATGATGAATTTGACCTCATTTATGGAGGTGGTAGCACAGTCCGCTGGCCTGATTGAACCTGTCAGGATGCGCTACCCCTCTATCAGAGCAGCTTCATTCAACCAAAACAGAACAAGTTCAACTGTTGCGTGCAGTAGTCTAGTTCTGGTTACTTTCCAAAGCTAACCAGGCCCGAGCCTGCTCTGTGCATGGATGGGGGACACTTTGTGGAAAACTAGCTTCCTGTGGGAGATAGTTTTAGTCCAGTCAGCAGGGGTTGCTCATTCCATGATATGTACTTTAGGTTCCAAAAGTCCAAATATACAAAAATGACTTCTGCGCTGTAAGGCTTTTGATGAAGCATTAAATCGCCCCATGTAAAAATGAGTGTCCTTCGGATGAGGCATTAAACAGGCCTCCTGACTTTCTGTGGTCATTAATTCCCTACCTTAATGATGAATTTGACCTCATTTATGGAGGTGGTAGCGCAATCTGCCGGCCTTATAGAGCCTGGCAGGTTGCGCTACCTTTGTGAAAAACTAGTCCCACCAGCAGGGGGTGCTCTTTCCCTGACATGTACCTATGGGATCAAACGTCCTAATACAACGAGGCAGATTCCAGGCTGTGGAAAGGAGCAAATGTTTTTCTGAAACCTTAATCCGGCACCTGTAAAAAGGAGCATCCTTCGCATGAGGCATTAAACTGGCCTCCTGACTTTCTGTGGTCATTAATTCCCTACCTTAATGATGAATTTGACCTCATTTATGGAGGTGGTAGCACATTCCGCTGGCCTGATTGAACCTGTCAGGATGCGCTACCCCTCTATCAGAGAAGCTTCATTCAACCGAATCAGAACAAGTTCAACTGTTGCGTGCAGTAGTCTAGTTCTAGTTACTTTCCAAAGCTAACCAGGCCCGAGCCTGCTCTGTGCATGGATGGGGGACACTTTGTGGAAAACTAGCTTCCTGTGGGAGATAGTTTTAGTCCAGTCAGCAGGGGTTGCTCATTCCATGATATGTACTTTAGGTTCCAAAAGTCCAAATATACAAAAATGACTTCTGCACTGTAAGGCTTTTGATGAAGCATTAAATCGCCCCATGTAAAAATGAGTGTCCTTCGGATGAGGCATTAAACAGGCCTCCTGACTTTCTGTGGTCATTAATTCCCTACCTTAATGATGAATTTGACCTCATTTATGGAGGTGGTAGCGCAATCTGCCGGCCTTATAGAGCCTGGCAGGTTGCGCTACCTTTGTGAAAAACTAGTCCCACCAGCAGGGGGTGCTCTTTCCCTGACATGTACCTATGGGATCAAACGTCCTAATACAACGAGGCAGATTCCAGGCTGTGGAAAGGAGCAAATGTTTTTCTGAAACCTTAATCCGGCACCTGTAAAAAGGAGCATCCTTCGCATGAGGCATTAAACTGGCCTCCTGACTTTCTGTGGTCATTAATTCCCTACCTTAATGATGAATTTGACCTCATTTATGGAGGTGGTAGCACATTCCGCTGGCCTGATTGAACCTGTCAGGATGCGCTACCCCTCTATCAGAGCAGCTTCATTCAACCGAAACAGAGCGAGTTCAACTGTTGCTTGCCGTAGTCAGATTCTGGTTACTCTCTAAAGCTAAGCAGGCCTGACCCTGCTCTGTGCAAGGATGGGGGACTCTTCGTGGAAATCTATCTTCTTGCGGGAGATAGTTTTAGTCCAGCCAGCAGGGGTTGCTCATTCCCTGATATGTACTTTAGGTTCCAAAAGTCCAAATATATAGAAAAATGACTTCTGTGCTGTAAGGCTTTTGATGAAGCATTAAATCGCCCCATGAAAAGATGAGTGTCCTTCGGATGAGGCATTAAACAGGCCTCCTGACTTTCTGTGGTCATTAATTCCCTACCTTAATGATGAATTTGACCTCATTCATGGAGGTGGTAGTGCATTCCGCCGGACTTATAGAGCTTGGCAGGTTGCGCTTCCTTTGTGAAAAACTAGTCTGGCCAGCAGGGGGGGCTCTTTCCCTGACATGTACCTATGGGATCAAACGTCCTAATACAACGAGGCAGATTCTAGGCTGTGGAAAGGAGCAAATGTTTTTCTGAAACCTTAATCCGGCCCCAGTAAAAAGGAGTGTCCTTCGCAAGAGGCATTAAACTGGCCTCCTGACTTTCTGTGGTCATTAATTCCCTACCGTAATGATGAATTTGACCTCATTTATGGAGGTGGTAGCACATTCTGCTGGCCTGATTGAACCTGTCAGGATGCGCTACCCCTCTATCAGAGCAGCTTCATTCAACCGAAACAGAACAAGTTTAGCTGTTGCTTGCAGTAGTCAGATTCTGGTTACTCTCTAAAGCTAAGCAGGCCCGAGCCTGCTCTGTGCATGGATGGGGGACACTTTGTGAAAAACTAGCTTCCTGCGGGAGATAGTTTTAGTCCAGCCAGCAGGGGTTGCTCATTCCCTGATATGTACTTTAGGTTCCAAAAGTCCAAATATACAAAAATGACTTCTGCGCTGTAAGGCTTTTGATGAAGCATTAAATCGCCCCATGTAAAAATGAGTGTCCTTCGGATGAGGCATTAAACAGGCCTCCTGACTTTCTGTGGTCATTAATTCCCTACCTTAATGATGAATTTGACCTCATTTATGGAGGTGGTAGCGCAATCTGCCGGCCTTATAGAGCCTGGCAGGTTGCGCTACCTTTGTGAAAAACTAGTCCCACCAGCAGGGGGTGCTCTTTCCCTGACATGTACCTATGGGATCAAACGTCCTAATACAACCAGGCAGATTCCAGGCTGTGGAAAGGAGCAAATGTTTTTCTGAAACCTTAATCCGGCACCTGTAAAAAGGAGCATCCTTCGCATGAGGCATTAAACTGGCCTCCTGACTTTCTGTGGTCATTAATTCCCTACCTTAGTGATGAATTTGACCTCATTTATGGAGGTGGTAGCACAGTCCGCTGGCCTGATTGAACCTGTCAGGATGCGCTACCCCTCTATCAGAGCAGCTTCATTCAACCGAAACAGAACAAGTTCAACTGTTACGTGCAGTAGTCAGATTCTGGTTACTTTCCAAAGCTAACCAGGCCCGAACCTGCTCTGTGGATGGATGGGGGACACTTTGTGGAAAATTAGCTTCCTGTGGGAGATACTTTTAGTCCAGTCAGCAGGGGTTGCTCATTCCATGATATGTACTTTAGGTTCCAAAAGTCCAAATATACAAAAATGACTTCTGCAGTGTAAGGCTTTTGATGAAGCATTAAATCGCCCCATGTAAAAATGAGTGTCCTTCCGGATGAGGCATTAAACAGGCCTCCTGACTTTCTGTGGTCATTAATTCCCTACCTTAATGATGAATTTGACCTCATTCATGGAGGTGGTAATGCATTCAGCCGGCCTTATAGAGCTTGGCAGGTTGCGCTTCCTTTGTGAAAAAATAGTCTGGCCAGCAGGGGGGCTCTTTCCCTGAAATGTACCTATTGGATCAAACATCCTAATACAACGAGGCAGATTCCAGGCCGTGAAAAGGAGCAAATGTTTTTATGAAACCTTAATCCGGCCCCAGTAAAAAGGAGTGTCCTTCACAAGAGGCATTAAACTGGCCTCCTGACTTTCTGTGGTCATTAATTCCCTACCTTAATGATGAATTTGACCTCATTTATGGAGGTGGTAGCACATTCCGCTGGCCTGATTGAACCTGTCAGGATGCGCTACCCCTCTATCAGAGCAGCTTCATTCAACCGAAACAGAACAAGTTCAGCTGTTGCTTGCAGTACTCAGATTCTGGTTACTCTCTAAAGCTAAGCAGGCCCGAGCCTGCTGTGTGCATGGATGGGGGACACTTTGTGAAAAACTAGCTTTCTGAGGGAGATTGTTTTAGTCCAGCCAGCAGGGGTTGCTCATTCCCTGATATGTACTTTAGGTTCCAAAAGTCCAAATATACAAAAATGACTTCTGCGCTGTAAGGCTTTTGATGAAGCATTAAATCGTCCCATGTAAAAATGAGTGTCCTTCGGATGAGGCATTAAACAGGCCTCCTGACTTTCTGTGGTCATTAATTCCCTACCTTAATGATGAATTTGACCTCATTTATGGAGGTGGTAGCGCAATCTGCCGGCCTTATAGAGCCTGGCAGGTTGCGCTACCTTTGTGAAAAACTAGTCCCACCAGCAGGGGGTGCTCTTTCCCTGACATGTACCTATGGGATCAAACGTCCTAATACAACGAGGCAGATTCCAGGCTGTGGAAAGGAGCAAATGTTTTTCTGAAACCTTAATCCGGCACCTGTATAAAGGAGCATCCTTCGCATGAGGCATTAAACTGGCCTCCTGACTTTCTGTGGTCATTAATTCCCTACCTTAATGCTGAATTTGACCTCATTTATGGAGGTGGTAGCACATTCCGCTGGCCTGATTGAACCTGTCAGGATGCGCTACCCCTCTATCAGAGCAGCTTCATTCAACCACAAAGTCAAAAGTTCAATTGTTATTTGCAGTAGTCAGATTATGGTTAATCTCCAAAGCTAAACAGGGCCAATTCTGTTCTGTACATGGATGGGAGACCCTTTGTGGAAAACTAGCTTTCTGCGGGAGATAGTTTTAGTCCAGCCAGCAGGGGTTGCTCATTTCCTGATATGTACTTTAGGTTCCAAAAGTCCAAATATACAAAAATGACTTCTGCAGTGTAAGGCTTTTGATGAAGCACTAAATCGCCCCATGTAAAAATGAGTGTCCTTCGGATGAGGCATTAAACAGGCCTCCTGACTTTCTGTGGTCATTAATTCCCTACCTTAATGATGAATTTGACCTCATTTATGGAGGTGGTAGCGCAATCTGCCGGCCTTATAGAGCCTGGCAGGTTGCGCTACCTTTGTGAAAAACTAGTCCCACCAGCAGGGGGTGCTCTTTCCCTGACATGTACCTATGGGATCAAACGTCCTAATACAACGAGGCAGATTCCAGGCTGTGGAAAGGAGCAAATGTTTTTCTGAAACCTTAATCCGGCACCTGTAAAAAGGAGCATCCTTCGCATGAGGCATTAAACTGGCCTCTTGACTTTCTGTGGTCATTAATTCCCTACCTTAATGCTGAATTTGACCTCATTTATGGAGGTGGTAGCACATTCCGCTGGCCTGATTGAACCTGTCAGGATGCGCTACCCCTCTATCAGAGCAGCTTCATTCAACCACAAAGTCAAAAGTTCAATTGTTATTTGCAGTAGTCAGATTATGGTTAATCTCCAAAGCTAAACTAGGCCAATTCTGTTCTGTACATGGATGGGAGACCCTTTGTGGAAAACTAGCTTCCTGCGGGAGATAGTTTTAGTCCAGCCAGCAGGGGTTGCTCATTCCCTGATATGTACTTTAGGTTCCAAAAGTCCAAATATACAAAAATGACTTCTGCAGTGTAAGGCTTTTGATGAAGCACTAAATCGCCCCATGTAAAAATGAGTGTCCTTCGGATGAGGCATTAAACAGGCCTCCTGACTTTCTGTGGTCATTAATTCCCTACCTTAATGATGAATTTGACCTCATTTATGGAGGTGGTAGCGCAATCTGCCGGCCTTATAGAGCCTGGCAGGTTGCGCTACCTTTGTGAAAAACTAGTCCCACCAGCAGGGGGTGCTCTTTCCCTGACATGTACCTATGGGATCAAACGTCCTAATACAACGAGGCAGATTCCAGGCTGTGGAAAGGAGCAAATGTTTTTCTGAAACCTTAATCCGGCACCTGTAAAAAGGAGCATCCTTCGCATGAGGCATTAAACTGGCCTCCTGACTTTCTGTGGTCATTAATTCCCTACCTTAATGATGAATTTGACCTCATTTATGGAGGTGGTAGCACAGTCCGCTGGCCTGATTGAACCTGTCAGGATGCGCTACCCCTCTATCAGAGCAGCTTCATTCAACCGAAACAGAACAAGTTCAACTGTTGCGTGCAGTAGTCTAGTTCTGGTTACTTTCCAAAGCTAACCAGGCCCGAGCCTGCTCTGTGCATGGATGGGGGACACTTTGTGGAAAACTAGCTTCCTGTGGGAGATAGTTTTATCATTCCCTGATATGTACTTCAGGTTCCAAAAGTCCAAATATACAAAAATGACTTCTGCAGTGTAAGGCTTTTGATGAAGCATTAAATCGCCCCATGTAAAAATGAGTGTCCTTCAGATGAGGCATTAAACAGGCCTCCTGACTTTCTGTGGTCATTAATTCCCTACCTTAATGATGAATTTGACCTCATTTATGGAGGTGGTAGTGCAATCTGCCAGCCTTATAGAGCCTGGCAGGTTGCGCTACCTTTGTGAAAAACTAGTCCCACCAGCAGGGGGTGCTCTTTCCCTGACATGTACCTATGGGATCAAACGTCCTAATACAACGAGGCAGATTCCAGGCTGAGAAAAGGAGCAAATGTTTTTCTGAAACCTTAATCCGGCCACAGTAAAAAGGAGTGTCCTTCGCAAGAGGAATTAAACTAGCCTCCTGACTTTCTGTGGTCATTAATTCCCTACCGTAATGATGAATTTGACCGCATTTATGGATGTGGTAGCACATTCCGCTTGCCTGATTGAACCTGTCAGGATACGCTACCCCTCTATCAGAGCAGCTTCATTCAACCACAAAGTCAAAAGTTCAATTGTTATTTGCAGTAGTCAGATTATGGTTAATCTCCAAAGCTAAACTAGGCCAATTCTGTTCTGTACATGGATGGGAGACCCTTTGTGGAAAACTAGCTTCCTGCGGGAGATAGTTTTAGTCCAGCCAGCAGGGGTTGCTCATTCCCTGATATGTACTTTAGGTTCCAAAAGTCCAAATATACAAAAATGACTTCTGCAGTGTAAGGCTTTTGATGAAGCACTAAATCGCCCCATGTAAAAATGAGTGTCCTTCGGATGAGGCATTAAACAGGCCTCCTGACTTTCTGTGGTCATTAATTCCCTACCTTAATGATGAATTTGACCTCATTTATGGAGGTGGTAGCGCAATCTGCCGGCCTTATAGAGCCTGGCAGGTTGCGCTACCTTTGTGAAAAACTAGTCCCACCAGCAGGGGGTGCTCTTTCCCTGACATGTACCTATGGGATCAAACGTCCTAATACAACGAGGCAGATTCCAGGCTGTGGAAAGGAGCAAATGTTTTTCTGAAACCTTAATCCGGCACCTGTAAAAAGGAGCATCCTTCGCATGAGGCATTAAACTGGCCTCCTGACTTTCTGTGGTCATTAATTCCCTACCTTAATGCTGAATTTGACCTCATTTATGGAGGTGGTAGCACATTCCGCTGGCCTGATTGAACCTGTCAGGATGCGCTACCCCTCTATCAGAGCAGCTTCATTCAACCACAAAGTCAAAAGTTCAATTGTTATTTGCAGTAGTCAGATTATGGTTAATCTCCAAAGCTAAACAGGGCCAATTCTGTTCTGTACATGGATGGGAGACCCTTTGTGGAAAACTAGCTTTCTGCGGGAGATAGTTTTAGTCCAGCCAGCAGGGGTTGCTCATTTCCTGATATGTACTTTAGGTTCCAAAAGTCCAAATATACAAAAATGACTTCTGCAGTGTAAGGCTTTTGATGAAGCACTAAATCGCCCCATGTAAAAATGAGTGTCCTTCGGATGAGGCATTAAACAGGCCTCCTGACTTTCTGTGGTCATTAATTCCCTACCTTAATGATGAATTTGACCTCATTTATGGAGGTGGTAGCGCAATCTGCCGGCCTTATAGAGCCTGGCAGGTTGCGCTACCTTTGTGAAAAACTAGTCCCACCAGCAGGGGGTGCTCTTTCCCTGACATGTACCTATGGGATCAAACGTCCTAATACAACGAGGCAGATTCCAGGCTGTGGAAAGGAGCAAATGTTTTTCTGAAACCTTAATCCGGCACCTGTAAAAAGGAGCATCCTTCGCATGAGGCATTAAACTGGCCTCTTGACTTTCTGTGGTCATTAATTCCCTACCTTAATGCTGAATTTGACCTCATTTATGGAGGTGGTAGCACATTCCGCTGGCCTGATTGAACCTGTCAGGATGCGCTACCCCTCTATCAGAGCAGCTTCATTCAACCGAAACAGAACAAGTTCAACTGTTGCTTGCAGTAGTCAGATTCTGGTTACTCTCTAAAGCTATGCAGGCCCGAGCCTGATCTGTGCATGGATGGGGGACACTTTGTGAAAATCTAGCTTCCTGCGGGAGATAGTTTTAGTCCAGCCAGCAGGGGTTGCTCATTCCCTGATATGTACTTTAGGTTCCAAAAGTCCAAATATACAAAAATGACTTCTGCGCTGTAAGGCTTTTGATGAAGCATTAAATCGCCCCATGTAAAAATGAGTGTCCTTCGGATGAGGCATTAAACAGGCCTCCTGACTTTCTGTGGTCATTAATTCCCTACCTTAATGATGAATTTGACCTCATTTATGGAGGTGGTAGCGCAATCTGCCGGCCTTATAGAGCCTGGCAGGTTGCGCTACCTTTGTGAAAAACTAGTCCCACCAGCAGGGGGTGCTCTTTCCCTGACATGTACCTATGGGATCAAACATCCTAATACAACGAGGCAGATTCCAGGCTGTGGAAAGGAGCAAATGTTTTTCTGAAACCTTAATCCGGCACCTGTAAAAAGGAGCATCCTTCGCATGAGGCATTAAACTGGCCTCCTGACTTTCTGTGGTCATTAATTCCCTACCTTAATGATGAATTTGACCTCATTTATGGAGGTGGTAGCACAGTCCGCTGGCCTGATTGAACCTGTCAGGATGCGCTACCCCTCTATCAGAGCAGCTTCATTCAACCTAAACAGAACAAGTTCAACTGTTGCGTGCAGTAGTCTAGTTCTGGTTACTTTCCAAAGCTAACCAGGCCCGAGCCTGCTCTGTGCATGGATGGGGGACACTTTGTGGAAAACTAGCTTCCTGTGGGAGATAGTTTTAGTCCAGTCAGCAGGGGTTGCTCATTCCATGATATGTACTTTAGGTTCCAAAAGTCCAAATATACAAAAATGACTTCTGCGCTGTAAGGCTTTTGATGAAGCATTAAATCGCCCCATGTAAAAATGAGTGTCCTTCGGATGAGGCATTAAACAGGCATCCTGACTTTCTGTGGTCATTGATTCCCTACCTTAATGATGAATTTGACCTCATTTATGGAGGTGGTAGCGCAATCTGCCGGCCTTATAGAGCCTGGCAGGTTGCGCTACCTTTGTGAAAAACTAGTCCCACCAGCAGGGGGTGCTCTTTCCCTGACATGTACCTATGGGATCAAACGTCCTAATACAACGAGGCAGATTCCAGGCTGAGAAAAGGAGCAAATGTTTTTCTGAAACCTTAATCCTGCCACAGTAAAAAGGAGTGTCCTTCGCAAGAGGAATTAAACTAGCCTCCTGACTTTCTGTGGTCATTAATTCCCTACCGTAATGATGAATTTGACCGCATTTATGGATGTGGTAGCACATTCCGCTTGCCTGATTGAACCTGTCAGGATACGCTACCCCTCTATCAGAGCAGCTTCATTCAACCACAAAGTCAAAAGTTCAATTGTTATTTGCAGTAGTCAGATTATGGTTAATCTCCAAAGCTAAACTAGGCCAATTCTGTTCTGTACATGGATGGGAGACCCTTTGTGGAAAACTAGCTTCCTGCGGGAGATAGTTTTAGTCCAGCCAGCAGGGGTTGCTCATTCCCTGATATGTACTTTAGGTTCCAAAAGTCCAAATATACAAAAATGACTTCTGCAGTGTAAGGCTTTTGATGAAGCACTAAATCGCCCCATGTAAAAATGAGTGTCCTTCGGATGAGGCATTAAACAGGCCTCCTGACTTTCTGTGGTCATTAATTCCCTACCTTAATGATGAATTTGACCTCATTTATGGAGGTGGTAGCGCAATCTGCCGGCCTTATAGAGCCTGGCAGGTTGCGCTACCTTTGTGAAAAACTAGTCCCACCAGCAGGGGGTGCTCTTTCCCTGACATGTACCTATGGGATCAAACGTCCTAATACAACGAGGCAGATTCCAGGCTGTGGAAAGGAGCAAATGTTTTTCTGAAACCTTAATCCGGCACCTGTAAAAAGGAGCATCCTTCGCATGAGGCATTAAACTGGCCTCCTGACTTTCTGTGGTCATTAATTCCCTACCTTAATGCTGAATTTGACCTCATTTATGGAGGTGGTAGCACATTCCGCTGGCCTGATTGAACCTGTCAGGATGCGCTACCCCTCTATCAGAGCAGCTTCATTCAACCACAAAGTCAAAAGTTCAATTGTTATTTGCAGTAGTCAGATTATGGTTAATCTCCAAAGCTAAACAGGGCCAATTCTGTTCTGTACATGGATGGGAGACCCTTTGTGGAAAACTAGCTTTCTGCGGGAGATAGTTTTAGTCCAGCCAGCAGGGGTTGCTCATTTCCTGATATGTACTTTAGGTTCCAAAAGTCCAAATATACAAAAATGACTTCTGCAGTGTAAGGCTTTTGATGAAGCACTAAATCGCCCCATGTAAAAATGAGTGTCCTTCGGATGAGGCATTAAACAGGCCTCCTGACTTTCTGTGGTCATTAATTCCCTACCTTAATGATGAATTTGACCTCATTTATGGAGGTGGTAGCGCAATCTGCCGGCCTTATAGAGCCTGGCAGGTTGCGCTACCTTTGTGAAAAACTAGTCCCACCAGCAGGGGGTGCTCTTTCCCTGACATGTACCTATGGGATCAAACGTCCTAATACAACGAGGCAGATTCCAGGCTGTGGAAAGGAGCAAATGTTTTTCTGAAACCTTAATCCGGCACCTGTAAAAAGGAGCATCCTTCGCATGAGGCATTAAACTGGCCTCTTGACTTTCTGTGGTCATTAATTCCCTACCTTAATGCTGAATTTGACCTCATTTATGGAGGTGGTAGCACATTCCGCTGGCCTGATTGAACCTGTCAGGATGCGCTACCCCTCTATCAGAGCAGCTTCATTCAACCGAAACAGAACAAGTTCAACTGTTGCTTGCAGTAGTCAGATTCTGGTTACTCTCTAAAGCTATGCAGGCCCGAGCCTGATCTGTGCATGGATGGGGGACACTTTGTGAAAATCTAGCTTCCTGCGGGAGATAGTTTTAGTCCAGCCAGCAGGGGTTGCTCATTCCCTGATATGTACTTTAGGTTCCAAAAGTCCAAATATACAAAAATGACTTCTGCGCTGTAAGGCTTTTGATGAAGCATTAAATCGCCCCATGTAAAAATGAGTGTCCTTCGGATGAGGCATTAAACAGGCCTCCTGACTTTCTGTGGTCATTAATTCCCTACCTTAATGATGAATTTGACCTCATTTATGGAGGTGGTAGCGCAATCTGCCGGCCTTATAGAGCCTGGCAGGTTGCGCTACCTTTGTGAAAAACTAGTCCCACCAGCAGGGGGTGCTCTTTCCCTGACATGTACCTATGGGATCAAACATCCTAATAAAACGAGGCAGATTCCAGGCTGTGGAAAGGAGCAAATGTTTTTCTGAAACCTTAATCCGGCACCTGTAAAAAGGAGCATCCTTCGCATGAGGCATTAAACTGGCCTCCTGACTTTCTGTGGTCATTAATTCCCTACCTTAATGATGAATTTGACCTCATTTATGGAGGTGGTAGCACAGTCCGCTGGCCTGATTGAACCTGTCAGGATGCGCTACCCCTCTATCAGAGCAGCTTCATTCAACCAAAACAGAACAAGTTCAACTGTTGCGTGCAGTAGTCTAGTTCTGGTTACTTTCCAAAGCTAACCAGGCCCGAGCCTGCTCTGTGCATGGATGGGGGACACTTTGTGGAAAACTAGCTTCCTGTGGGAGATAGTTTTAGTCCAGTCAGCAGGGGTTGCTCATTCCATGATATGTACTTTAGGTTCCAAAAGTCCAAATATACAAAAATGACTTCTGCGCTGTAAGGCTTTTGATGAAGCATTAAATCGCCCCATGTAAAAATGAGTGTCCTTCGGATGAGGCATTAAACAGGCCTCCTGACTTTCTGTGGTCATTAATTCCCTACCTTAATGATGAATTTGACCTCATTTATGGAGGTGGTAGCGCAATCTGCCGGCCTTATAGAGCCTGGCAGGTTGCGCTACCTTTGTGAAAAACTAGTCCCACCAGCAGGGGGTGCTCTTTCCCTGACATGTACCTATGGGATCAAACGTCCTAATACAACGAGGCAGATTCCAGGCTGTGGAAAGGAGCAAATGTTTTTCTGAAACCTTAATCCGGCACCTGTAAAAAGGAGCATCCTTCGCATGAGGCATTAAACTGGCCTCCTGACTTTCTGTGGTCATTAATTCCCTACCTTAATGATGAATTTGACCTCATTTATGGAGGTGGTAGCACATTCCGCTGGCCTGATTGAACCTGTCAGGATGCGCTACCCCTCTATCAGAGCAGCTTCATTCAACCGAATCAGAACAAGTTCAACTGTTGCGTGCAGTAGTCTAGTTCTAGTTACTTTCCAAAGCTAACCAGGCCCGAGCCTGCTCTGTGCATGGATGGGGGACACTTTGTGGAAAACTAGCTTCCTGTGGGAGATAGTTTTAGTCCAGTCAGCAGGGGTTGCTCATTCCATGATATGTACTTTAGGTTCCAAAAGTCCAAATATACAAAAATGACTTCTGCGCTGTAAGGCTTTTGATGAAGCATTAAATCGCCCCATGTAAAAATGAGTGTCCTTCGGATGAGGCATTAAACAGGCCTCCTGACTTTCTGTGGTCATTAATTCCCTACCTTAATGATGAATTTGACCTCATTTATGGAGGTGGTAGCGCAATCTGCCGGCCTTATAGAGCCTGGCAGGTTGCGCTACCTTTGTGAAAAACTAGTCCCACCAGCAGGGGGTGCTCTTTCCCTGACATGTACCTATGGGATCAAACGTCCTAATACAACGAGGCAGATTCCAGGCTGTGGAAAGGAGCAAATGTTTTTCTGAAACCTTAATCCGGCACCTGTAAAAAGGAGCATCCTTCGCATGAGGCATTAAACTGGCCTCCTGACTTTCTGTGGTCATTAATTCCCTACCTTAATGATGAATTTGACCTCATTTATGGAGGTGGTAGCACATTCCGCTGGCCTGATTGAACCTGTCAGGATGCGCTACCCCTCTATCAGAGCAGCTTCATTCAACCGAAACAGAGCGAGTTCAACTGTTGCTTGCCGTAGTCAGATTCTGGTTACTCTCTAAAGCTAAGCAGGCCTGACCCTGCTCTGTGCAAGGATGGGGGACTCTTCGTGGAAATCTATCTTCTTGCGGGAGATAGTTTTAGTCCAGCCAGCAGGGGTTGCTCATTCCCTGATATGTACTTTAGGTTCCAAAAGTCCAAATATATAGAAAAATGACTTCTGTGCTGTAAGGCTTTTGATGAAGCATTAAATCGCCCCATGAAAAGATGAGTGTCTTTCGGATGAGGCATTAAACAGGCCTCCTGACTTTCTGTGGTCATTAATTCCCTACCTTAATGATGAATTTGACCTCATTCATGGAGGTGGTAGTGCATTCCGCCGGACTTATAGAGCTTGGCAGGTTGCGCTTCCTTTGTGAAAAACTAGTCTGGCCAGCAGGGGGGGCTCTTTCCCTGACATGTACCTATGGGATCAAACGTCCTAATACAACGAGGCAGATTCTAGGCTGTGGAAAGGAGCAAATGTTTTTCTGAAACCTTAATCCGGCCCCAGTAAAAAGGAGTGTCCTTCGCAAGAGGCATTAAACTGGCCTCCTGACTTTCTGTGGTCATTAATTCCCTACCGTAATGATGAATTTGACCTCATTTATGGAGGTGGTAGCACATTCCGCTGGCCTGATTGAACCTGTCAGGATGCGCTACCCCTCTATCAGAGCAGCTTCATTCAACCGAAACAGAACAAGTTTAGCTGTTGCTTGCAGTAGTCAGATTCTGGTTACTCTCTAAAGCTAAGCAGGCCCGAGCCTGCTCTGTGCATGGATGGGGGACACTTTGTGAAAAACTAGCTTCCTGCGGGAGATAGTTTTAGTCCAGCCAGCAGGGGTTGCTCATTCCCTGATATGTACTTTAGGTTCCAAAAGTCCAAATATACAAAAATGACTTCTGCGCTGTAAGGCTTTTGATGAAGCATTAAATCGCCCCATGTAAAAATGAGTGTCCTTCGGATGAGGCATTAAACAGGCCTCCTGACTTTCTGTGGTCATTAATTCCCTACCTTAATGATGAATTTGACCTCATTTATGGAGGTGGTAGCGCAATCTGCCGGCCTTATAGAGCCTGGCAGGTTGCGCTACCTTTGTGAAAAACTAGTCCCACCAGCAGGGGGTGCTCTTTCCCTGACATGTACCTATGGGATCAAACGTCCTAATACAACCAGGCAGATTCCAGGCTGTGGAAAGGAGCAAATGTTTTTCTGAAACCTTAATCCGGCACCTGTAAAAAGGAGCATCCTTCGCATGAGGCATTAAACTGGCCTCCTGACTTTCTGTGGTCATTAATTCCCTACCTTAGTGATGAATTTGACCTCATTTATGGAGGTGGTAGCACAGTCCGCTGGCCTGATTGAACCTGTCAGGATGCGCTACCCCTCTATCAGAGCAGCTTCATTCAACCGAAACAGAACAAGTTCAACTGTTACGTGCAGTAGTCAGATTCTGGTTACTTTCCAAAGCTAACCAGGCCCGAACCTGCTCTGTGGATGGATGGGGGACACTTTGTGGAAAATTAGCTTCCTGTGGGAGATACTTTTAGTCCAGTCAGCAGGGGTTGCTCATTCCATGATATGTACTTTAGGTTCCAAAAGTCCAAATATACAAAAATGACTTCTGCAGTGTAAGGCTTTTGATGAAGCATTAAATCGCCCCATGTAAAAATGAGTGTCCTTCCGGATGAGGCATTAAACAGGCCTCCTGACTTTCTGTGGTCATTAATTCCCTACCTTAATGATGAATTTGACCTCATTCATGGAGGTGGTAATGCATTCAGCCGGCCTTATAGAGCTTGGCAGGTTGCGCTTCCTTTGTGAAAAAATAGTCTGGCCAGCAGGGGGGCTCTTTCCCTGAAATGTACCTATTGGATCAAACATCCTAATACAACGAGGCAGATTCCAGGCCGTGAAAAGGAGCAAATGTTTTTATGAAACCTTAATCCGGCCCCAGTAAAAAGGAGTGTCCTTCACAAGAGGCATTAAACTGGCCTCCTGACTTTCTGTGGTCATTAATTCCCTACCTTAATGATGAATTTGACCTCATTTATGGAGGTGGTAGCACATTCCGCTGGCCTGATTGAACCTGTCAGGATGCGCTACCATCCATACCGCCACCTGAGGCGCTAGAGAGCAACAGGAAGTGGTTGGCAGCAGTTTGGAGAGAAAGGCTCTCCTTCATTCTGTGTTTATTTTCGTTTTGTTTGTTTAAGTTTTAGTGTTTTTTTGGATAGTTTTTCATTTATTTTTTTGTAGTTTATTCCTCCCAGCAGCGATCGCTGTTTGGGGGGGATTTTTGGGCGTGAGTTTTCTTTTTACGGACGGATAAAACGGCAAAGGAACTGGATATGGCGGACGAAACACGGCAAGGAAATGACAATGGACAAGGACAACGGCAACGAGAAAGATTTCAAATGGATAAAGAGGCAAGGAAAGAGAGGGAATACTTGAAAGAAGCGACGGTTACAATTGATGTGGAAGGACTGAAGGATTTAAGAGCGATGGATATTATCAAAGCAATTTCGGAACGGATTGGGGAAGGCAAAATATTGGCGGTAAGACCTAAACAGAATAAGGAATATGAAGTGACATTGGAGAGTGAAGAAGAGACAGAGTTTTTAATGGATGGCATAACGATTAATGGAACGGACTGTGAAGTAAAAAGGCTGCAGAACAGAGACTACGTTGTCTCCTTCATGCATCTGCCAGCTTACCTGGACGATAGAGAGATTTTAAATAAACTAGAGGGATGGGGGGTTTCCCCTATCTCAAAAATTAAAAGAAGAGTATATCCGGGCACGAACATTGAAGATGGGACGAGGTTCGTCAAAACACGGTTTCCGAGGGAGGTGCCCTCTCTCCCGTACAGCACAAAAATTGAGACGGCGGAGGGTCCACAATATTTCCGGGTGATGCACAGTCACCAGGTTAAAACCTGTCGACTGTGCATGAGCCCGGACCATGTGGTTAAAGATTGCCCTGCCTTTACGTGCTTTAAATGTGGGGAGAGGGGCCATTTTGCGAGAAACTGCAATGCTGTGATGTGCCCGGATTGCAAACTGGCATTGGATAAATGTGAATGTTGGATGCAGAGCGGAGGAGAACGGCAGGTGAGCGGACAGATGCATGGGGGAGACAGCGGACAACGGGAAGAGGAACTTAACATACGAGAAGAAACAGGGTCGGAACAGAGGGATGATTGCAACGATCAAAGAATGGAAACACGTAATGAGGGTGAAGAATGGACACAAATGGTTTTAACTGACAGTTTGCAAAGCATTTTAAATAACGCAGAGAGGAAGGAACAAAGAAATGAGGATTTGAGCGAGGCACAGCAGGAAATTAATTTATGCTCGCAAATGGTGAATTTGGAAGGTCTACCACAGGATTGGGACAATCGGGAGGATGAGGAGCAGAGGAGCAAAGAACTGGGAGAGGAAAAGGAACAAGAGGGAACAAAAGAAGCACACACAAAGGTACCGAAGCGAAGGAGATCTCTAAGGGTTGTACCAAACATAGAGACTGCAAGAAAGAAGGTGTTGAAGGAAACCGAGATTGAAAGTAAGAACAAATTTGAAGTTTTGACAGGGTTGGAGGACATGGACTAATTTTATGGGTATTTTAAATGTTTTTATATGTCTAATGCTTTTAAAGACTGTCACTTTTAATGCGAGGGGACTTTTGAATGTTAGAAAATTTGAAAAGGTGGTGGAAATGTGTAAAGGGGAAGACCTGATTTTACTACAAGAAACAAATTGGAGGGATGATTTTATGAATAAGATAAGAGAAAGATGGGGAGGGGAGATTCTATATAATAATGGTGATGGGAGAATGGGGAGAGGGGTTGCTTTTCTAATTAAAGAAAATAGAGGGATCCTTGGTAAAATAATATATAAGGATGGTGAGGGGAAGTGTATGGCTATTGAACTGAAGTATGATGAGAAGACTGTGATAATAGTTAACGTACATGCACCAACAGAAGATAAAGAAAAGAAGGAGTTTTTTAATGTCTTAAGGGCTTTTTTAAAGAAGCATAATGAGGTCATCTTATTGGGGGATTTTAATACAGTTTTTAGTAAATTGGATATGGGGGAGGGAATGGTTTTTAAGTCGGATGTGGGTAGAAAGGAGCTGAAACTTTTAATGGAAGAAAATAATTGCATTGACGTGTGGAGAGAAAGAAATGAGAAAAAGAAAGAATTCTCAAGAAGACAGTTGGTGGGGAACTTTATTTGTAGATCAAGAATTGATTTTATTTTATGTACAAGAAATATTGAGGATTTTATTGGGGATATTAAGTATGAAGAAACAAGTCTGAGTGACCATAAGCTAGTTTTGGTTAAAATAGATTGGGGGTCATTGAAAAGAGGGCCAGGGGTATGGGTTTTAAACACAGAGATTTTAAAAAATGAAGATTACGTTTTACGTATTAAGGAGATTATTGAGAAAGAAAAAGGAAATGGGATGCATGGAGAAGATATCAGAATATGGTGGGAGAATGTGAAGTTTTTAATTAAAAAATTTACGATAAAATACTGCAAAATAATACAAAAAAGCAAGAGGTATAATGAGAAAAAAATTAAAGAAAAATTAGAAGAAGAACTAAATAAATGTGATAAAGATATACAAAAAATAAAAGAATTAGAAGGCAGGTTGAAGGAAATGGAGGAGGGAAAATACGAGGGGGCGAGGCTAAGAAGTAAGGCGAAATACACAATGGAGGGTGAAAAATGTACAAAATTTTTCTTTAATTTAGAAAGAAGTAGAGCAAAGGCGGGGATGATTAAGGAGATAAGAAGGAAAGATGGGGTGGTGGTAGGGGACAATGAGGGAATATTATATGTAGTGAAAGAATATTACGAGGGATTGTTTAGTGCTGAGGGGGTGCGGGAGGAGGAAAAGCAGGAATTATTGGGACAGCTAAAAGCGAAGGTAGGGGAGGAGGATAAAAAGGAATGTGAAATGGAGATAAGGAAAGAAGAAATAGAAAATGCAATAAGTGAGTTAAATAGGAAAAAAAGTCCAGGGATTGATGGCTTAGGGAGTGAATTTTATATAGCTTTTAAAGAGGTTTTGATTGACATTTTAAAGGATGTTTATGATGATGTTTTTAGTAAAGGAGAATTAAGCACTAGAATGGGAATGGGGTTAATGAGAATAATTTATAAGAAAAAGGGAGATAAAACAGACCTAAAAAATTTCAGACCAATCACTATGCTGAATACAGATTTAAAAATATTATCAAAGATTTTAGCAAACAGATTAAAAGAAGTTATGCCGAAAATAATAAAGACTAACCAAGTATATGGAGTGAAGGGAAGGGATATAGCGGACACAACTATAAGTATAAAGGATGCAATAAGATATATTAACGAAAAAAATATGAATGGTTTTATTATAAGCTTGGATTTTGAAAAAGCTTTTGACAGAGTAGAACACCAGTTTTTATTTGATATCTTAAAAGGGTTTGGGTTTGGTGAGAATTTTATAAAATGGGTGAAAATTTTATACAAGGGAGCTATGACAAAAATAAAGTGCAATGGGTTTTTAACACAAGCTTTTAAATTAACAAGATCCATAAGACAGGGATGCCCATTGTCAGCCCTACTATACTCTTTGGTAGCAGAGCCTCTAGGGCTGGCAATGGAGCAGGATAAAGGCGTAAAAGGGATACGGTTGGAGGGAGAAGAGAGTAAAATTTTTCAATATGCAGATGATACAACGCTAATGTTAAAAGATCTGGAAAGTGTAATAAAAGCTATGGAGATTGTACAGAATTATTGTAGAGGATCAGGGGCAAAAGTGAATGAAGAGAAGACAGTGTATATGAGGTTTGGAGGGGCACAGGTTCTAACAGAGCATTTTAATTTTAAGGAATCAAGGGACATAAAGATTTTAGGGGTACATATGGGGCGGGATGAGCGAAAAGCAGGAGAAACAATGTGGGAGGAAGTGATAGGGGGGATTGAAAGGAGATTGATTTTTTGGAAATTAAGAACGCTGACTTTGAAGGGGAAAGTTTTAATTATTAATGTTTTAATGGTGTCAAAATTATGGTACATTTTATATGTAAACCCAATGCCATTATGGGCGGAAAAGAGGCTGAAGAAATGTTTTTCAGAGTTTTTATGGAATGGGAAGCCCCCAAGAATAGCACACAATACTTTAATAGGGGAGGGAGAGAAGGGAGGAATGGGATTAATTGACATTGAACATAGAAAGAACGCACTAAGGGTAAAATTGGTAAAAAAGTTTTTAGACAAATCACACACAGCAGGATGGAAGGGAACTATGGAGTACTTTTTAAATAAAGGCAGTAAATTTAATCTGGGAAGGAATATTTTATGGATGAAGACTAAATTATGGATGACTGAGAGGATGCCGGATTTTTATAGGGAACTGCTGGGAGCATGGGGAAAGTTTTTATCAAGTGTGCATTTTATTCCGAGGGGTAGGGAAAACATTTTAAATCAGCCTCTTTTTTTAAATCAGAGTATTTTAAATCAGGGGAGGCAGTTGTTTTTTAAGAAATGGTGGGAGGCGGGAATTTTAAAAGTGAGGGACATTTTATATGAAGTTAAAGAAGGATTTCTACCCGTACAAGTGGTTATAGACGCAATGGAGGAAGCAAAGGAGGAGTACAGCAGACAGGAAGAAACTAATAAATATGAAATGATCAAGAGATCGATACCGAAAGAATGGATAGAGGGAATCGAAAATAAGGAGGACGGAGAGCAACAAAATGAAATATATGTGGGATTGGGAGAAAAACAATTTGATTTTAATAAATGTCAGGTGAAAGATTTTTATAGTGTTTTTAGAGAGGGGGTCTTTAAAAAACCAGTGGTCAACAATTACTGGATGGATAAGTACAAGGGTGTGAAGGAATGTGATATTTGGGGAAACATGAAAGGGAAAATGATACAGACAAAGCTGGAAAATTTAGAGTTCTTAATTAGGCATAAAGTGATTTTTACTGACGTTATTTTAAACAAAATTGGTATGGAATCAAGTGCTGTATGTAAAGTGTGTAATGAGGAGGAGGAGGGATTTTTACATCTGTTTTTACATTGTATAAAATTGGATGATTTTAATGAGAAATGTAAGAAAATGATTTTAAGGTTGAAAGGGGAGGATGGAGAGGAGATGGACTGGGGCAGGATTCTAATGTTGGGAATACAAAGAAAGAACAAGAACAAAATGGTCATCAACCTTTTGATAATGTTAATTAAGAGTGCTATATGGGAAAGGAGAGTGGTGGCAAAGAAGGAAAAATGGATAATGGATTTATGGTATGTTTTTAAAAGAAAAGTCGAAAAATATGTACAATGCCTGTTTTATTATTTTAAGCAAGAAGATCAAATGGGGTTCTTTTACAATGTTTTTACTAATGATGTATGTGTAACTTTAGATGAGAATGGAATAGATGTGCAATTTTAAAAAAGTTTGGAGAATGTTTCTGTTCTTAAGTACTGTTTTGTCTCGCAACACGTGATGACGAGCTGGGTTACTCCTTTCCGAGAGTGAATAACGATCTGTGTGGAAAGCAATATTGTTTTGTATTTTTGATGTTCTTTACTGTTTGTATTTTCATTCATATATATGATTAGTTTTTAATTCTAAGGCATTATTTATTACTTTATTGCTGACAATGTTAAGTATTTTAATGCGTGTTTAATCATTTATGTCTTTAAGATTTCTACTGTGAAACACATGCTTGATAACTGTATTATGGAATTTTTTCAATAAAAAAAAAAAAAAGAAAAAAAAAAAAAAAAAAAAAAAAATTCTGGTTACTCTCTAAAGCTAAGCAGGCCCGAGCCTGCTGTGTGCATGGATGGGGGACACTTTGTGAAAAACTAGCTTTCTGAGGGAGATTGTTTTAGTCCAGCCAGCAGGGGTTGCTCATTCCCTGATATGTACTTTAGGTTCCAAAAGTCCAAATATACAAAAATGACTTCTGCGCTGTAAGGCTTTTGATGAAGCATTAAATCGTCCCATGTAAAAATGAGTGTCCTTCGGATGAGGCATTAAACAGGCCTCCTGACTTTCTGTGGTCATTAATTCCCTACCTTAATGATGAATTTGACCTCATTTATGGAGGTGGTAGCGCAATCTGCCGGCCTTATAGAGCCTGGCAGGTTGCGCTACCTTTGTGAAAAACTAGTCCCACCAGCAGGGGGTGCTCTTTCCCTGACATGTACCTATGGGATCAAACGTCCTAATACAACGAGGCAGATTCCAGGCTGTGGAAAGGAGCAAATGTTTTTCTGAAACCTTAATCCGGCACCTGTATAAAGGAGCATCCTTCGCATGAGGCATTAAACTGGCCTCCTGACTTTCTGTGGTCATTAATTCCCTACCTTAATGCTGAATTTGACCTCATTTATGGAGGTGGTAGCACATTCCGCTGGCCTGATTGAACCTGTCAGGATGCGCTACCCCTCTATCAGAGCAGCTTCATTCAACCACAAAGTCAAAAGTTCAATTGTTATTTGCAGTAGTCAGATTATGGTTAATCTCCAAAGCTAAACAGGGCCAATTCTGTTCTGTACATGGATGGGAGACCCTTTGTGGAAAACTAGCTTTCTGCGGGAGATAGTTTTAGTCCAGCCAGCAGGGGTTGCTCATTTCCTGATATGTACTTTAGGTTCAAAAAGTCCAAATATACAAAAATGACTTCTGCAGTGTAAGGCTTTTGATGAAGCACTAAATCGCCCCATGTAAAAATGAGTGTCCTTCGGATGAGGCATTAAACAGGCCTCCTGACTTTCTGTGGTCATTAATTCCCTACCTTAATGATGAATTTGACCTCATTTATGGAGGTGGTAGCGCAATCTGCCGGCCTTATAGAGCCTGGCAGGTTGCGCTACCTTTGTGAAAAACTAGTCCCACCAGCAGGGGGTGCTCTTTCCCTGACATGTACCTATGGGATCAAACGTCCTAATACAACGAGGCAGATTCCAGGCTGTGGAAAGGAGCAAATGTTTTTCTGAAACCTTAATCCGGCACCTGTAAAAAGGAGCATCCTTCGCATGAGGCATTAAACTGGCCTCTTGACTTTCTGTGGTCATTAATTCCCTACCTTAATGCTGAATTTGACCTCATTTATGGAGGTGGTAGCACATTCCGCTGGCCTGATTGAACCTGTCAGGATGCGCTACCCCTCTATCAGAGCAGCTTCATTCAACCGAAACAAAACAAGTTCAACTGTTGCTTGCAGTAGTCAGATTCTGATTACTCTCTAAAGCTAAGCAGGCCCGAGTCTGCTCTGTGCATGGATGGGGGACACTTTGTGAAAAACTAGCTTCCTGCGGCAGATAGTTTTAGTCCAGCCAGCAGGGGTTGCTCATTCCCTGATATGTACTTTAGGTTCCAAAAGTCCAAATATACAAAAATGACTTCTGCGCTGTAAGGCTTTTGATGAAGCATTAAATCGCCCCATGTAAAAATGAGTGTCCTTCGGATGAGGCATTAAACAGGCCTCCTGACTTTCTGTGGTCATTAATTCCCTACCTTAATGATGAATTTGACCTCATTCATGGAGGTGGTAGCGCAATCTGCCGGCCTTATAGAGCCTGTCAGGTTGCGCTACCTTTGTGAAAAACTAGTCCCACCAGCAGGGGGTGCTCTTTCCCTGACATGTACCTATGGGATCAAACGTCCTAATACAACGAGGCAGATTCCAGGCTGTGGAAAGGAGCAAATGTTTTTCTGAAACCTTAATCCGGCACCTGTAAAAAGGAGCATCCTTCGCATGAGGCATTAAACTGGCCTCCTGACTTTCTGTGGTCATTAATTCCCTACCTTAATGATGAATTTGACCTCATTTATGGAGGTGGTAGCACAGTCCGCTGGCCTGATTGAACCTGTCAGGATGCGCTACCCCTCTATCAGAGCAGCTTCATTCAACCGAAACAGAACAAGTTCAACTGTTGCGTGCAGTAGTCTAGTTCTGGTTACTTTCCAAAGCTAACCAGGCCCGAGCCTGCTCTGTGCATGGATGGGGGACACTTTGTGGAAAACTAGCTTCCTGTGGGAGATAGTTTTATCATTCCCTGATATGTACTTCAGGTTCCAAAAGTCCAAATATACAAAAATGACTTCTGCAGTGTAAGGCTTTTGATGAAGCATTAAATCGCCCCATGTAAAAATGAGTGTCCTTCAGATGAGGCATTAAACAGGCCTCCTGACTTTCTGTGGTCATTAATTCCCTACCTTAATGATGAATTTGACCTCATTTATGGAGGTGGTAGTGCAATCTGCCAGCCTTATAGAGCCTGGCAGGTTGCGCTACCTTTGTGAAAAACTAGTCCCACCAGCAGGGGGTGCTCTTTCCCTGACATGTACCTATGGGATCAAACGTCCTAATACAACGAGGCAGATTCCAGGCTGAGAAAAGGAGCAAATGTTTTTCTGAAACCTTAATCCGGCCACAGTAAAAAGGAGTGTCCTTCGCAAGAGGAATTAAACTAGCCTCCTGACTTTCTGTGGTCATTAATTCCCTACCGTAATGATGAATTTGACCGCATTTATGGATGTGGTAGCACATTCCGCTTGCCTGATTGAACCTGTCAGGATACGCTACCCCTCTATCAGAGCAGCTTCATTCAACCACAAAGTCAAAAGTTCAATTGTTATTTGCAGTAGTCAGATTATGGTTAATCTCCAAAGCTAAACTAGGCCAATTCTGTTCTGTACATGGATGGGAGACCCTTTGTGGAAAACTAGCTTCCTGCGGGAGATAGTTTTAGTCCAGCCAGCAGGGGTTGCTCATTCCCTGATATGTACTTTAGGTTCCAAAAGTCCAAATATACAAAAATGACTTCTGCAGTGTAAGGCTTTTGATGAAGCACTAAATCGCCCCATGTAAAAATGAGTGTCCTTCGGATGAGGCATTAAACAGGCCTCCTGACTTTCTGTGGTCATTAATTCCCTACCTTAATGATGAATTTGACCTCATTTATGGAGGTGGTAGCGCAATCTGCCGGCCTTATAGAGCCTGGCAGGTTGCGCTACCTTTCTGAAAAACTAGTCCCACCAGCAGGGGGTGCTCTTTCCCTGACATGTACCTATGGGATCAAACGTCCTAATACAACGAGGCAGATTCCAGGCTGTGGAAAGGAGCAAATGTTTTTCTGAAACCTTAATCCGGCACCTGTAAAAAGGAGCATCCTTCGCATGAGGCATTAAACTGGCCTCTTGACTTTCTGTGGTCATTAATTCCCTACCTTAATGCTGAATTTGACCTCATTTATGGAGGTGGTAGCACATTCCGCTGGCCTGATTGAACCTGTCAGGATGCGCTACCCCTCTATCAGAGCAGCTTCATTCAACCGAAACAGAACAAGTTCAACTGTTGCTTGCAGTAGTCAGATTCTGGTTACTCTCTAAAGCTAAGCAGGCCCGAGCCTGCTCTGTGCATGGATGTGGGACACTTTGTGAAAAACTAGCTTCCTGCGGCAGATAGTTTTAGTCCAGCCAGCAGGGGTTGCTCATTCCCTGATATGTACTTTAGGTTCCAAAAGTCCAAATATACAAAAATGACTTCTGCGCTGTAAGGCTTTTGATGAAGCATTAAATCGCCCCATGTAAAAATGAGTGTCCTTCGGATGAGGCATTAAACAGGCCTCCTGACTTTCTGTGGTCATTAATTCCCTACCTTAATGATGAATTTGACCTCATTTATGGAGGTGGTAGCGCAATCTGCCGGCCTTATAGAGCCTGTCAGGTTGCGCTACCTTTGTGAAAAACTAGTCCCACCAGCAGGGGGTGCTCTTTCCCTGACATGTGCCTATGGGATCAAACGTCCTAATACAACCAGGCAGATTCCAGGCTGTGGAAAGGAGCAAATGTTTTTCTGAAACCTTAATCCGGCACCTGTAAAAAGGAGCATCCTTCGCATGAGGCATTAAACTGGCCTCCTGACTTTCTGTGGTCATTAATTCCCTACCTTAGTGATGAATTTGACCTCATTTATGGAGGTGGTTGCACAGTCCGCTGGCCTGATTGAACCTGTCAGGATGCGCTACCCCTCTATCAGAGCAGCTTCATTCAACCGAAACAGAACAAGTTCAACTGTTACGTGCAGTAGTCAGATTCTGGTTACTTTCCAAAGCTAACCAGGCCCGAACCTGCTTTGTGGATGGATGGGGGACACTTTGTGGAAAATTAGCTTCCTGTGGGAGATAGTTTTAGTCCAGTCAGCAGGGGTTGCTCATTCCATGATATGTACTTTAGGTTCCAAAAGTCCAAATATACAAAAATGACTTCTGCAGTGTAAGGCTTTTGATGAAGCATTAAATCGCCCCATGTAAAAATGAGTGTCCTTCCGGATGAGGCATTAAACAGGCCTCCTGACTTTCTGTGGTCATTAATTCCCTACCTTAATGATGAATTTGACCTCATTCATGGAGGTGGTAATGCATTCAGCCGGCCTTATAGAGCTTGGCAGGTTGCGCTTCCTTTGTGAAAAACTAGTCTGGCCAGCAGGGGGGGCTCTTTCCCTGAAATGTACCTATTGGATCAAACATCCTAATAAAACGAGGCAGATACCAGGCCGTGAAAAGGAGCAAATGTTTTTATGAAACCTTAATCCGGCCCCAGTAAAAAGGAGTGTCCTTCACAAGAGGCATTAAACTGGCCTCCTGACTTTCTGTGGTCATTAATTCCCTACCTTAATGATGAATTTGACCTCATTTATGGAGGTGGTAGCACATTCCGCTGGCCTGATTGAACCTGTCAGGATGCGCTACCCCTCTATCAGAGCAGCTTCATTCAACCGAAACAGAACAAGTTCAGCTGTTGCTTGCAGTAGTCAGATTCTGGTTACTCTCTAAAGCTAAGCAGGCCCGAGCCTGCTCTGTGCATGGATGGGGGACACTTTGTGAAAAACTAGCTTTCTGCGGGAGATTGTTTTAGTCCAGCCAGCAAGGGTTGCTCATTCCCTGATATGTACTTTAGGTTCCAAAAGTCCAAATATACAAAAATGACTTCTGCGCTGTAAGGCTTTTGATGAAGCATTAAATCGTCCCATGTAAAAATGAGTGTCCTTCGGATGAGGCATTAAACAGGCCTCCTGACTTTCTGTGGTCATTAATTCCCTACCTTAATGATGAATTTGACCTCATTTATGGAGGTGGTAGCGCAATCTGCCGGCCTTATAGAGCCTGGCAGGTTGCGCTACCTTTGTGAAAAACTAGTCCCACCAGCAGGGGGTGTTCTTTCCCTGACATGTACCTATGGGATCAAACGTCCTAATACAACGAGGCAGATTCCAGGCTGTGGAAAGGAGCAAATGTTTTTCTGAAACCTTAATCCGGCACCTGTAAAAAGGAGCATCCTTCGCATGAGGCAATAAACTGGCCTCCTGACTTTCTGTGGTCATTAATTCCCTACCGTAATGATGAATTTGACCGCATTTATGGATGTGGTAGCACATTCCGCTTGCCAGATTGAACCTGTCAGGATACGCTACCCCTCTATCAGAGCAGCTTCATTCAACCACAAAGTCAAAAGTTCAATTGTTATTTGCAGTAGTCAGATTATGGTTAATCTCCAAAGCTAAACAGGGCCAATTCTGTTCTGTACATGGATGGGAGACCCTTTGTGGAAAACTAGCTTTCTGCGGGAGATAGTTTTAGTCCAGCCAGCAGGGGTTGCTCATTCCCTGATATGTACTTTAGGTTCCAAAAGTCCAAATATACAAAAATGACTTCTGCAGTGTAAGGCTTTTGATGAAGCATTAAATCGCCCCATGTAAAAATGAGTGTCCTTCCGGATGAGGCATTAAACAGGCCTCCTGACTTTCTGTGGTCATTAATTCCCTACCTTAATGATGAATTTGACCTCATTCATGGAGGTGGTAATGCATTCAGCCGGCCTTATAGAGCTTGGCAGGTTGCGCTTCCTTTGTGAAAAACTAGTCTGGCCAGCAGGGGGGGCTCTTTCCCTGAAATGTACCTATTGGATCAAACATCCTAATACAACGAGGCAGATTCCAGGCCGTGAAAAGGAGCAAATGTTTTTATGAAACCTTAATCCGGCCCCAGTAAAAAGGAGTGTCCTTCACAAGAGGCATTAAACTGGCCTCCTGACTTTCTGTGGTCATTAATTCCCTACCTTAATGATGAATTTGACCTCATTTATGGAGGTGGTAGCACATTCCGCTGGCCTGATTGAACCTGTCAGGATGCGCTACCCCTCTATCAGAGCAGCTTCATTCAACCGAAACAGAACAAGTTCAACTGTTGCTTGCCGTAGTCAGATTCTGGTTACTCTCTAAAGCTAAGCAGGTCTCACCCTGCTCTGTGCAAGGATGGGGGACCCTTCGTGGAAATCTATCTTCCTACGGGAGATAGTTTTAGTCCAGCCAGCAGGGGTTGCTCATTCCCTGATATGTACTTTAGGTTCCAAAAGTCCAAATATACAAAAATGACTTCTGCGCTGTAAGGCTTTTGATGAAGCATTAAATCGCCCCATGTAAAAATGAGTGTCCTTCGGATGAGGCATTAAACAGGCCTCCTGACTTTCTGTGGTCATTAATTCCCTACCTTAATGATGAATTTGACCTCATTTATGGAGGTGGTAGCGCAATCTGCCGGCCTTATAGAGCCTGGCAGGTTGCGCTACCTTTGTGAAAAACTAGTCCCACCAGCAGGGGGTGCTCTTTCCCTGACATGTACCTATGGGATCAAACGTCCTAATACAACGAGGCAGATTCCAGGCTGTGGAAAGGAGCAAATGTTTTTCTGAAACCTTAATCCGGCACCTGTAAAAAGGAGCATCCTTCGCATGAGGCATTAAACTGGCCTCCTGACTTTCTGTGGTCATTAATTCCCTACCTTAATGATGAATTTGACCTCATTTATGGAGGTGGTAGCACAGTCCGCTGGCCTGATTGAACCTGTCAGGATGCGCTACCCCTCTATCAGAGCAGCTTCATTCAACCGAAAAAGAACAAGTTCAACTGTTGCGTGCAGTAGTCTAGTTCTGGTTACTTTCCAAAGCTAACCAGGCCCGAGCCTGCTCTGTGCATGGATGGGGGACACTTTGTGGAAAACTAGCTTCCTGTGGGAGATAGTTTTAGTCCAGTCAGCAGGGGTTGCTCATTCCATGATATGTACTTTAGGTTCCAAAAGTCCAAATATACAAAAATGACTTCTGCGCTGTAAGGCTTTTGATGAAGCATTAAATCGCCCCATGTAAAAATGATTGTCCTTCGGATGAGGCATTAAACAGGCCTCCTGACTTTCTGTGGTCATTAATTCCCTACCTTAATGATGAATTTGACCTCATTTATGGAGGTGGTAGCGCAATCTGCCGGCCTTATAGAGCCTGGCAGGTTGCGCTACCTTTGTGAAAAACTAGTCCCACCAGCAGGGGGTGCTCTTTCCCTGACATGTACCTATGGGATCAAACGTCCTAATACAACGAGGCAGATTCCAGGCTGTGGAAAGGAGCAAATGTTTTTCTGAAACCTTAATCCGGCACCTGTAAAAAGGAGCATCCTTCGCATGAGGCATTAAACTGGCCTCCTGACTTTCTGTGGTCATTAATTCCCTACCTTAATGATGAATTTGACCTCATTTATGGAGGTGGTAGCACAGTCCGCTGGCCTGATTGAACCTGTCAGGATGCGCTACCCCTCTATCAGAGCAGCTTCATTCAACCGAAACAGAACAAGTTCAACTGTTGCGTGCAGTAGTCTAGTTCTGGTTACTTTCCAAAGCTAACCAGGCCCGAGCCTGCTCTGTGCATGGATGGGGGACACTTTGTGGAAAACAAGCTTCCTGTGGGAGATAGTTTTAGTCCAGTCAGCAGGGGTTGCTCATTCCATGATATGTACTTTAGGTTCCAAAAGTCCAAATATACAAAAATGACTTCTGCGCTGTAAGGCTTTTGATGAAGCATTAAATCGTCCCATGTAAAAATGAGTGTCCTTCGGATGAGGCATTAAACAGGCCTCCTGACTTTCTGTGGTCATTAATTCCCTACCTTAATGATGAATTTGACCTCATTTATGGAGGTGGTAGCGCAATCTGCCGGCCTTATAGAGCCTGGCAGGTTGCGCTACCTTTGTGAAAAACTAGTCCCACCAGCAGGGGGTGTTCTTTCCCTGACATGTACCTATGGGATCAAACGTCCTAATACAACGAGGCAGATTCCAGGCTGTGGAAAGGAGCAAATGTTTTTCTGAAACCTTAATCCGGCACCTGTAAAAAGGAGCATCCTTCGCATGAGGCAATAAACTGGCCTCCTGACTATCTGTGGTCATTAATTCCCTACCGTAATGATGAATTTGACCGCATTTATGGATGTGGTAGCACATTCCGCTGGCCTGATTGAACCTGTCAGGATGCGCTACCCCTCTATCAGAGCAGCTTCATTCAACCGAAACAGAACAAGTTCAACTGTTGCGTGCAGTAGTCTAGTTCTGGTTACTTTCCAAAGCTAACCAGGCCCGAGCCTGCTCTGTGCATGGATGGGGGACACTTTGTGGAAAACTAGCTTCCTGTGGGAGATAGTTTTAGTCCAGTCAGCAGGGGTTGCTCATTCCATGATATGTACTTTAGGTTCCAAAAGTCCAAATATACAAAAATGACTTCTGCGCTGTAAGGCTTTTGATGAAGCATTAAATCGCCCCATGTAAAAATGAGTGTCCTTCGGATGAGGCATTAAACAGGCCTCCTGACTTTCTGTGGTCATTAATTCCCTACCTTAATGATGAATTTGACCTCATTTATGGAGGTGGTAGCGCAATCTGCCGGCCTTATAGAGCCTGGCAGGTTGCGCTACCTTTGTGAAAAACTAGTCCCACCAGCAGGGGGTGCTCTTTCCCTGACATGTACCTATGGGATCAAACGTCCTAATACAACCAGGCAGATTCCAGGCTGTGGAAAGGAGCAAATGTTTTTCTGAAACCTTAATCCGGCACCTGTAAAAAGGAGCATCCTTCGCATGAGGCATTAAACTGGCCTCCTGACTTTCTGTGGTCATTAATTCCCTACCTTAATGATGAATTTGACCTCATTTATGGAGGTGGTAGCACATTCCGCTGGCCTGATTGAACCTGTCAGGATGCGCTACCCCTCTATCAGAGCAGCTTCATTCAACCGAAACAGAGCGAGTTCAACTGTTGCTTGCCGTAGTCAGATTCTGGTTACTCTCTAAAGCTAAGCAGGCCTGACCCTGCTCTGTGCAAGGATGGGGGACTTTTCGTGGAAATCTATCTTCTTGCGGGAGATAGTTTTAGTCCAGCCAGCAGGGGTTGCTCATTCCCTGATATGTACTTTAGGTTCCAAAAGTCCAAATATATAGAAAAATGACTTCTGTGCTGTAAGGCTTTTGATGAAGCATTAAATCGCCCCGTGAAAAGATGAGTGTCCTTCGGATGAGGCATTAAACAGGCCTCCTGACTTTCTGTGGTCATTAATTCCCTACCTTAATGATGAATTTGACCTCATTCATGGAGGTGGTAGTGCATTCCGCCGGACTTATAGAGCTTGGCAGGTTGCGCTTCCTTTGTGAAAAACTAGTCTGGCCAGCAGGGGGGGCTCTTTCCCTGACATGTACCTATGGGATCAAACGTCCTAATACAACGAGGCAGATTCTAGGCTGTGGAAAGGAGCAAATGTTTTTCTGAAACCTTAATCCGGCCCCAGTAAAAAGGAGTGTCCTTCGCAAGAGGCATTAAACTAGACTCCTGACTTTCTGTGGTCATTAATTCCCTACCGTAATGATGAATTTGACCTCATTTATGGAGGTGGTAGCACATTCCGCTGGCCTGATTGAACCTGTCAGGATGCGCTACCCCTCTATCAGAGCAGCTTCATTCAACCGAAACAGAACAAGTTTAGCTGTTGCTTGCAGTAGTCAGATTCTGGTTACTCTCTAAAGCTAAGCAGGCCCGAGCCTGCTCTGTGCATGGATGGGGGACACTTTGTGAAAAACTAGCTTCCTGCGGGAGATAGTTTTAGTCCAGCCAGCAGGGGTTGCTCATTCCCTGATATGTACTTTAGGTTCCAAAAGTCCAAATATACAAAAATGACTTCTGCGCTGTAAGGCTTTTGATGAAGCATTAAATCGCCCCATGTAAAAATGAGTGTCGTTCGGATGAGGCATTAAACAGGCCTCCTGACTTTCTGTGGTCATTAATTCCCTACCTTAATGATGAATTTGACCTCATTTATGGAGGTGGTAGCGCAATCTGCCGGCCTTATAGAGCCTGGCAGGTTGCGCTACCTTTGTGAAAAACTAGTCCCACCAGCAGGGGGTGCTCTTTCCCTGACATGTACCTATGGGATCAAACGTCCTAATACAACGAGGCAGATTCCAGGCTGTGGAAAGGAGCAAATGTTTTTCTGAAACCTTAATCCGGCACCTGTAAAAAGGAGCATCCTTCGCATGAGGCATTAAACTGGCCTCCTGACTTTCTGTGGTCATTAATTCCCTACCTTAATGCTGAATTTGACCTCATTTATGGAGGTGGTAGTACAATCCGCTGGCCTGATTGAACCTGTCAGGATGCGCTACCCCTCTATCAGAGCAGCTTCATTCAACCGAAACAGAACAAGTTCAACTGTTGCTTGCAGTAGTCAGATTCTGGTTTCTCTCTAAAGCTAAGCAGGCCCGAGCCTGCTCTGTGCATGGATGGGGGACGCTTTGTGGAAAACTAGCTTCCTGTGGGAGATAGTTTTAGTCCAGTCAGCAGGGGTTGCTCATTCCATGATATGTACTTTAGGTTCCAAAAGTCCAAATATACAAAAATGACTTCTGCGCTGTAAGGCTTTTGATGAAGCATTAAATCGCCCCATGTAAAAATGAGTGTCCTTCGGATGAGGCATTAAACAGGCCTCCTGACTTTCTGTGGTCATTAATTCCCTACCTTAATGATGAATTTGACCTCATTTATGGAGGTGGTAGCGCAATCTGCCAGCCTTATAGAGCCTGGCAGGTTGCGCTACCTTTGTGAAAAACTAGTCCCACCAGCAGGGGGTGCTCTTTCCCTGACATGTACCTATGGGATCAAACGTCCTAATACAACGAGGCAGATTCCAGGCTGTGGAAAGGAGCAAATGTTTTTCTGAAACCTTAATCCGGCACCTGTAAAAAGGAGCATCCTTCGCATGAGGCATTAAACTGGCCTCCTGACTTTCTGTGGTCATTAATTCCCTACCTTAATGATGAATTTGACCTCATTTATGGAGGTGGTAGCACAGTCCGCTGGCCTGATTGAACCTGTCAGGATGCGCTACCCCTCTATCAGAGCAGCTTCATTCAACCGAAACAGAACAAGTTCAACTGTTGCGTGCAGTAGTCTAGTTCTGGTTACTTTCCAAAGCTAACCAGGCCCGAGCCTGCTCTGTGCATGGATGGGGGACACTTTGTGGAAAACTAGCTTCCTGTGGGAGATAGTTTTAGTCCAGCCAGCAGGGGTTGCTCATTCCCTGATATGTACTTCAGGTTCCAAAAGTCCAAATATACAAAAATGACTTCTGCAGTGTAAGGCTTTTGATGAAGCATTAAATCGCCCCATGTAAAAATGAGTGTCCTTCAGATGAGACATTAAACAGGCCTCCTGACTTTCTGTGGTCATTAATTCCCTACCTTAATGATGAATTTGACCTCATTTATGGAGGTGGTAGTGCAATCTGCCAGCCTTATAGAGCCTGGCAGGTTGCGCTACCTTTGTGAAAAACTAGTCCCACCAGCAGGGGGTGCTCTTTCCCTGACATGTACCTATGGGATCAAACGTCCTAATACAACGAGGCAGATTCCAGGCTGAGAAAAGGAGCAAATGTTTTTCTGAAACCTTAATCCTGCCACAGTAAAAAGGAGTGTCCTTCGCAAGAGGAATTAAACTAGCCTCCTGACTTTCTGTGGTCATTAATTCCCTACCGTAATGATGAATTTGACCGCATTTATGGATGTGGTAGCACATTCCGCTTGCCTGATTGAACCTGTCAGGATACGCTACCCCTCTATCAGAGCAGCTTCATTCAACCACAAAGTCAAAAGTTCAATTGTTATTTGCAGTAGTCAGATTATGGTTAATCTCCAAAGCTAAACTAGGCCAATTCTGTTCTGTACATGGATGGGAGACCCTTTGTGGAAAACTAGCTTCCTGCGGGAGATAGTTTTAGTCCAGCCAGCAGGGGTTGCTCATTCCCTGATATGTACTTTAGGTTCCAAAAGTCCAAATATACAAAAATGACTTCTGCAGTGTAAGGCTTTTGATGAAGCACTAAATCGCCCCATGTAAAAATGAGTGTCCTTCGGATGAGGCATTAAACAGGCCTCCTGACTTTCTGTGGTCATTAATTCCCTACCTTAATGATGAATTTGACCTCATTTATGGAGGTGGTAGCGCAATCTACCGGCCTTATAGAGCCTGGCAGGTTGCGCTACCTTTGTGAAAAACTAGTCCCACCAGCAGGGGGTGCTCTTTCCCTGACATGTACCTATGGGATCAAACGTCCTAATACAACGAGGCAGATTCCAGGCTGTGGAAAGGAGCAAATGTTTTTCTGAAACCTTAATCCGGCACCTGTAAAAAGGAGCATCCTTCGCATGAGGCATTAAACTGGCCTCCTGACTTTCTGTGGTCATTAATTCCCTACCTTAATGCTGAATTTAACCTCATTTATGGAGGTGGTAGCACATTCCGCTGGCCTGATTGAACCTGTCAGGATGCGCTACCCCTCTATCAGAGCAGCTTCATTCAACCGTAACAGAACAAGTTCAACTGTTGCTTGCAGTAGTCAGATTCTGGTAACTCTCTAAAGCTAAGCAGGCCCGAGCCTGATCTGTGCATGGATGGGGGACACTTTGTGAAAATCTAGCTTCCTGCGGGAGATAGTTTTATTCCAGGAAGCAGGGGTTGCTCATTCCCTGATATGTACTTTAGGTTCCAAAAGTCCAAATATACAAAAATGACTTCTGCGCTGTAAGGCTTTTGATGAAGCATTAAATCGCCCCATGTAAAAATGAGTGTCCTTCGGATGAGGCATTAAACAGGCCTCCTGACTTTCTGTGGTCATTAATTCCCTACCTTAATGATGAATTTGACCTCATTTATGGAGGTGGTAGCGCAATCTGCCGGCCTTATAGAGCCTGGCAGGTTGCGCTACCTTTGTGAAAAACTAGTCCCACCAGCAGGGGGTGCTCTTTCCCTGACATGTACCTATGGGATCAAACGTCCTAATACAACGAGGCAGATTCCAGGCTGTGGAAAGGAGCAAATGTTTTTCTGAAACCTTAATCCGGCACCTGTAAAAAGGAGCATCCTTCGCATGAGGCATTAAACTGGCCTCCTGACTTTCTGTGGTCATTAATTCCCTACCTTAATGATGAATTTGACCTCATTTATGGAGGTGGTAGCACAGTCCGCTGGCCTGATTGAACCTGTCAGGATGCGCTACACCTCTATCAGAGCAGCTTCATTCAACCGAAACAGAACAAGTTCAACTGTTGCGTGCAGTAGTCTAGTTCTGGTTACTTTCTAAAGCTAACCAGGCCCGAGCCTGCTCTGTGCATGGATGGGGGACACTTTGTGGAAAACTAGCTTCCTGTGGGAGATAGTTTTAGTCCAGTCAGCAGGGGTTGCTCATTCCATGATATGTACTTTAGGTTCCAAAAGTCCAAATATACAAAAATGACTTCTGCGCTGTAAGGCTTTTGATGAAGCATTAAATCGCCCCATGTAAAAATGAGTGTCCTTCGGATGAGGCATTAAACAGGCCTCCTGACTTTCTGTGGTCATTAATTCCCTACCTTAATGATGAATTTGACCTCATTTATGGAGGTGGTAGCGCAATCTGCCGGCCTTATAGAGCCTGGCAGGTTGCGCTACCTTTGTGAAAAACTAGTCCCACCAGAAGGGGGTGCTCTTTCCCTGACATGTACCTATGGGATCAAACGTCCTAATACAACGAGGCAGATTCCAGGCTGTGGAAAGGAGCAAATGTTTTTCTGAAACCTTAATCCGGCACCTGTAAAAAGGAGCATCCTTCGCATGAGGCATTAAACTGGCCTCCTGACTTTCTGTGGTCATTAATTCCCTACCTTAATGATGAATTTGACCTCATTTATGGAGGTGGTAGCACATTCCGCTGGCCTGATTGAACCTGTCAGGATGCGCTACCCCTCTATCAGAGCAGCTTCATTCAACCGAAACAGAGCGAGTTCAACTGTTGCTTGCCGTAGTCAGATTCTGGTTACTCTCTAAAGCTAAGCAGGCCTGACCCTGCTCTGTGCAAGGATGAGGGACTCTTCGTGGAAATCTATCTTCTTGCGGGAGATAGTTTTAGTCCAGCCAGCAGGGGTTGCTCATTCCCTGATATGTACTTTAGGTTCCAAAAGTCCAAATATATAGAAAAATGACTTCTGTGCTGTAAGGCTTTTGATGAAGCATTAAATCGCCCCATGAAAAGATGAGTGTCCTTCGGATGAGGCATTAAACAGGCCTCCTGACTTTCTGTGGTCATTAATTCCCTACCTTAATGATGAAATTGACCTCATTCATGGAGGTGGTAGTGCATTCCGCCGGATTTATAGAGCTTGGCAGGTTGCGCTTCCTTTGTGAAAAACTAGTCTGGCCAGCAGGGGGGGCTCTTTCCCTGACATGTACCTATGGGATCAAATGTCCTAATACAACGAGGCAGATTCTAGGCTGTGGAAAGGAGCAAATGTTTTTCTGAAACCTTAATCCGGCCAAAGTAAAAAGGAGTGTCCTTCGCAAGAGGCATTAAACTAGCCTCCTGACTTTCTGTGGTCATTAATTCCCTACCGTAATGATGAATTTGACCTCATTTATGGAGGTGGTAGCACATTCCGCTGGCCTGATTGAACCTGTCAGGATGCGCTACCCCTCTATCAGAGCAGCTTCATTCAACCAAAACAGAACAAGTTTAGCTGTTGCTTGCAGTAGTCAGATTCTGGTTACTCTCTAAAGCTAAGCAGGCCCGAGCCTTCTCTGTGCATGGATGGGGGACACTTTGTGAAAAACTAGCTTCCTGTGGGAGATAGTTTTAGTCCAGCCAGCAGGGGTTGCTCATTCCCTGATATGTACTTTAGGTTCCAAAAGTCCAAATATACAAAAATGACTTCTGCGCTGTAAGACTTTTGATGAAGCATTAAATCGTCCCATGTAAAAATGAGTGTCCTTCGGATGAGGCATTAAACAGGCCTCCTGACTTTCTGTGGTCATTAATTCCCTACCTTAATGATGAATTTGACCTCATTTATGGAGGTGGTAGCGCAATCTGCCGGCCTTATAGAGCCTGGCAGGTTGCGCTACCTTTGTGAAAAACTAGTCCCACCAGCAGGGGGTGCTCTTTCCCTGACATGTACCTATGGGATCAAACGTCCTAATACAACGAGGCAGATTCCAGGCTGTGGAAAGGAGCAAATGTTTTTCTGAAACCTTAATCCGGCACCTGTAAAAAGGAGCATCCTTCGCATGAGGCATTAAACTGGCCTCCTGACTTTCTGTGGTCATTAATTCCCTACCGTAATGATGAATTTGACCGCATTTATGGATGTGGTAGCACATTCCGCTTGCCTGATTGAACCTGTCAGGATACGCTACCCCTCTATCAGAGCAGCTTCATTCAACCACGAAGTCAAAAGTTCAATTGTTATTTGCAGTAGTCAGATTATGGTTAATCTCCAAAGCTAAACAGGGCCAATTCTGTTCTGTACATTGATGGGAGACCCTTTGTGGAAAACTAGCTTTCTGCGGGAGATAGTTTTAGTCCAGCCAGCAGGGGTTGCTCATTTCCTGATATGTACTTTAGGTTCCAAAAGTCCAAATATACAAAAATGACTTCTGCAGTGTAAGGCTTTTGATGAAGCACTAAATCGCCCCATGTAAAAATGAGTGTCCTTCGGATGAGGCATTAAACAGGCCTCCTGACTTTCTGTGGTCATTAATTCCCTACCTTAATGATGAATTTGACCTCATTTATGGAGGTGGTAGCGCAATCTGCCGGCCTTATAGAGCCTGGCAGGTTGCGCTACCTTTGTGAAAAACTAGTCCCACCAGCAGGGGGTGCTCTTTCCCTGACATGTACCTATGGGATCAAACGTCCTAATACAACGAGGCAGATTCCAGGCTGTGGAAAGGAGCAAATGTTTTTCTGAAACCTTAATCCGGCACCTGTAAAAAGGAGCATCCTTCGCATGAGGCATTAAACTGGCCTCTTGACTTTCTGTGGTCATTAATTCCCTACCTTAATGCTGAATTTGACCTCATTTATGGAGGTGGTAGCACATTCCGCTGGCCTGATTGAACCTGTCAGGATGCGCTACCCCTCTATCAGAGCAGCTTCATTCAACCGAAACAGAACAAGTTCAACTGTTGCTTGCAGTAGTCAGATTCTGGTTACTCTCTAAAGCTAAGCAGGCCCGAGCCTGCTCTGTGCATGGATGGGGGGACACTTTGTGAAAAACTAGCTTCCTGCGGCAGATAGTTTTAGTCCAGCCAGCAGGGGTTGCTCATTCCCTGATATGTACTTTAGGTTCCAAAAGTCCAAATATACAAAAATGACTTCTGAGCTGTAAGGCTTTTGATGAAGCATTAAATCGCCCCATGTAAAAATGAGTGTCCTTCGGATGAGGCATTAAACAGGCCTCCTGACTTTCTGTGGTCATTAATTCCCTACCTTAATGATGAATTTGACCTCATTTATGGAGGTGGTAGCGCAATCTGCCGGCCTTATAGAGCCTGGCAGGTTGCGCTACCTTTGTGAAAAACTAGTCCCACCAGCAGGGGGTGCTCTTTCCCTGACATGTGCCTATGGGATCAAACGTCCTAATACAACCAGGCAGATTCCAGGCTGTGGAAAGGAGCAAATGTTTTTCTGAAACCTTAATCCGGCACCTGTAAAAAGGAGCATCCTTCGCATGAGGCATTAAACTGGCCTCCTGACTTTCTGTGGTCATTAATTCCCTACCTTAGTGATGAATTTGACCTCATTTATGGAGGTGGTAGCACAGTCCGCTGGCCTGATTGAACCTGTCAGGATGCGCTACCCCTCTATCAGAGCAGCTTCATTCAACCGAAACAGAACAAGTTCAACTGTTACGTGCAGTAGTCAGGTTCTGGTTACTTTCCAAAGCTAACCAGGCCCGAACCTGCTCTGTGGATGGATGGGGGACACTTTGTGGAAAATTAGCTTCCTGTGGGAGATAGTTTTAGTCCAGTCAGCAGGGGTTGCTCATTCCATGATATGTACTTTAGGTTCCAAAAGTCCAAATATACAAAAATGACTTCTGCAGTGTAAGGCTTTTGATGAAGCATTAAATCGCCCCATGTAAAAATGAGTGTCCTTCCGGATGAGGCATTAAACAGGCCTCCTGACTTTCTGTGGTCATTAATTCCCTACCTTAATGATGAATTTGACCTCATTCATGGAGGTGGTAATGCATTCAGCCGGCCTTATAGAGCTTGGCAGGTTGCGCTTCCTTTGTGAAAAACTAGTCTGGCCAGCAGGGGGGGCTCTTTCCCTGAAATGTACCTATTGGATCAAACATCCTAATAAAACGAGGCAGATTCCAGGCCGTGAAAAGGAGCAAATGTTTTTATGAAACCTTAATCCGGCCCCAGTAAAAAGGAGTGTCCTTCACAAGAGGCATTAAACTGGCCTCCTGACTTTCTGTGGTCATTAATTCCCTACCTTAATGATGAATTTGACCTCATTTATGGAGGTGGTAGCACATTCCGCTGGCCTGATTGAACCTGTCAGGATGCGCTACCCCTCTATCAGAGCAGCTTCATTCAACCGAAACAGAACAAGTTCAGCTGTTGCTTGCAGTAGTCAGATTCTGGTTACTCTCTAAAGCTAAGCAGGCCCGAGCCTGCTCTGTGCATGGATGGGGGACACTTTGTGAAAAACTAGCTTTCTGCGGGAGATTGTTTTAGTCCAGCCAGCAAGGGTTGCTCATTCCCTGATATGTACTTTAGGTTCCAAAAGTCCAAATATACAAAAATGACTTCTGCGCTGTAAGGCTTTTGATGAAGCATTAAATCGTCCCATGTAAAAATGAGTGTCCTTCGGATGAGGCATTAAACAGGCCTCCTGACTTTCTGTGGTCATTAATTCCCTACCTTAATGATGAATTTGACCTCATTTATGGAGGTGGTAGCGCAATCTGCCGGCCTTATAGAGCCTGGCAGGTTGCGCTACCTTTGTGAAAAACTAGTCCCACCAGCAGGGGGTGTTCTTTCCCTGACATGTACCTATGGGATCAAACGTCCTAATACAACGAGGCAGATTCCAGGCTGTGGAAAAGAGCAAATGTTTTTCTGAAACCTTAATCCGGCACCTGTAAAAAGGAGCATCCTTCGCATGAGGCAATAAACTGGCCTCCTGACTTTCTGTGGTCATTAATTCCCTACCGTAATGATGAATTTGACCGCATTTATGGATGTGGTAGCACATTCCGCTTGCCTGATTGAACCTGTCAGGATACGCTACCCCTCTATCAGAGCAGCTTCATTCAACCACAAAGTCAAAAGTTCAATTGTTATTTGCAGTAGTCAGATTATGGTTAATCTCCAAAGCTAAACAGGGCCAATTCTGTTCTGTACATGGATGGGAGACCCTTTGTGGAAAACTAGCTTCCTGCGGGAGATAGTTTTAGTCCAGCTCATTTAGGGTTGCTCATTCCCTGATATGTACTTTAGGTTCCAAAAGTCCAAATATACAAAAATGACTTCTGCGCTGTAAGGCTTTTGATGAAGCATTAAATCGCCCCATGTAAAAATGAGTGTCCTTCGGATGAGGCATTAAACAGGCCTCCTGACTTTCTGTGGTCATTAATTCCCTACCTTAATGATGAATTTGACCTCATTTATGGAGGTGGTAGCGCAATCTGCCGGCCTTATAGAGCCTGGCAGGTTGCGCTACCTTTGTGAAAAACTAGTCCCACCAGCAGGGGGTGCTCTTTCCCTGACATGTACCTATGGGATCAAACGTCCTAATACAACGAGGCAGATTCCAGGCTGTGGAAAGGAGCAAATGTTTTTCTGAAACCTTAATCCGGCACCTGTAAAAAGGAGCATCCTTCGCATGAGGCATTAAACTGGCCTCCTGACTTTCTGTGGTCATTAATTCCCTACCTTAATGATGAATTTGACCTCATTTATGGAGGTGGTAGCACAGTCCGCTGGCCTGATTGAACCTGTCAGGATGCGCTACCCCTCTATCAGAGCAGCTTCATTCAACCGAAACAGAACAAGTTCAACTGTTGCGTGCAGTAGTCTAGTTCTGGTTACTTTCCAAAGCTAACCAGGCCCGAGCCTGCTCTGTGCATGGATGGGGGACACTTTGTGGAAAACTAGCTTCCTGTGGGAGATAGTTTTAGTCCAGCCAGCAGGGGTTGCTCATTCCCTGATATGTACTTCAGGTTCCAAAAGTCCAAATATACAAAATTGACTTCTGCAGTGTAAGGCTTTTGATGAAGCATTAAATCGCCCCATGTAAAAATGAGTGTCCTTCAGATGAGGCATTAAACAGGCCTCCTGACTTTCTGTGGTCATTAATTCCCTACCTTAATGATGAATTTGACCTCATTTATGGAGGTGGTAGTGCAATCTGCCAGCCTTATAGAGCCTGGCAGGTTGCGCTACCTTTGTGAAAAACTAGTCCCACCAGCAGGGGGTGCTCTTTCCCTGACATGTACCTATGGGATCAAACGTCCTAATACAACGAGGCAGATTCCAGGCTGTGGAAAGGAGCAAATGTTTTTCTGAAACCTTAATCCGGCACCTGTAAAAAGGAGCATCCTTCGCATGAGGCATTAAACTGGCCTCCTGACTTTCTGTGGTCATTAATTCCCTACCTTAATGATGAATTTGACCTCATTTATGGAGGTGGTAGCACAGTCCGCTGGCCTGATTGAACCTGTCAGGATGCGCTACCCCTCTATCAGAGCAGCTTCATTCAACCGAAACAGAACAAATTCAACTGTTGCGTGCAGTAGTCTAGTTCTGGTTACTTTCCAAAGCTAACCAGGCCCGAGCCTGCTCTGTGCATGGATGGGGGACACTTTGTGGAAAACTAGCTTCCTGTGGGAGATAGTTTTAGTCCAGTCAGCAGGGGTTGCTCATTCCATGATATGTACTTTAGGTTCCAAAAGTCCAAATATACAAAAATGACTTCTGCGCTGTAAGGCTTTTGATGAAGCATTAAATCGCCCCATGTAAAAATGATTGTCCTTCGGATGAGGCATTAAACAGGCCTCCTGACTTTCTGTGGTCATTAATTCCCTACCTTAATGATGAATTTGACCTCATTTATGGAGGTGGTAGCGCAATCTGCCGGCCTTATAGAGCCTGGCAGGTTGCGCTACCTTTGTGAAAAACTAGTCCCACCAGCAGGGGGTGCTCTTTCCCTGACATGTACCTATGGGATCAAACGTCCTAATACAACGAGGCAGATTCCAGGCTGTGGAAAGGAGCAAATGTTTTTCTGAAACCTTAATCCGGCACCTGTAAAAAGGAGCATCCTTCGCATGAGGCATTAAACTGGCCTCCTGACTTTCTGTGGTCATTAATTCCCTACCTTAATGATGAATTTGACCTCATTTATGGAGGTGGTAGCACAGTCCGCTGGCCTGATTGAACCTGTCAGGATGCGCTACCCCTCTATCAGAGCAGCTTCATTCAACCGAAACAGAACAAGTTCAACTGTTGCGTGCAGTAGTCTAGTTCTGGTTACTTTCCAAAGCTAACCAGGCCCGAGCCTGCTCTGTGCATGGATGGGGGACACTTTGTGGAAAACTAGCTTCCTGTGGGAGATAGTTTTAGTCCAGTCAGCAGGGGTTGCTCATTCCATGATATGTACTTTAGGTTCCAAAAGTCCAAATATACAAAAATGACTTCTGCGCTGTAAGGCTTTTGATGAAGCATTAAATCGTCCCATGTAAAAATGAGTGTCCTTCGGATGAGGCATTAAACAGGCCTCCTGACTTTCTGTGGTCATTAATTCCCTACCTTAATGATGAATTTGACCTCATTTATGGAGGTGGTAGCGCAATCTGCCGGCCTTATAGAGCCTGGCAGGTTGCGCTACCTTTGTGAAAAACTAGTCCCACCAGCAGGGGGTGTTCTTTCCCTGACATGTACCTATGGGATCAAACGTCCTAATACAACGAGGCAGATTCCAGGCTGTGGAAAGGAGCAAATGTTTTTCTGAAACCTTAATCCGGCACCTGTAAAAAGGAGCATCCTTCGCATGAGGCAATAAACTGGCCTCCTGACTATCTGTGGTCATTAATTCCCTACCGTAATGATGAATTTGACCGCATTTATGGATGTGGTAGCACATTCCGCTTGCCTGATTGAACCTGTCAGGATACGCTACCCCTCTATCAGAGCAGCTTCATTCAACCACAAAGTCAAAAGTTCAATTGTTATTTGCAGTAGTCAGATTATGGTTAATCTCCAAAGGTAAACAGGGCCAATTCTATTCTGTACATGGATGGGAGACCCTTTGTGGAAAACTAGCTTCCTGCGGGAGATAGTTTTAGTCCAGCCAGCAGGGGTTGCTCATTCCCTGATATGTACTTTAGGTTCCAAAAGTCCAAATATACAAAAATGACTTCTGCAGTGTAAGGCTTTTGATGAAGCATTAAATCGCCCCATGTAAAAATGAGTGTCCTTCCGGATGAGGCATTAAACAGGCCTCCTGACTTTCTGTGGTCATTAATTCCCTACCTTAATGATGAATTTGACCTCATTCATGGAGGTGGTAATGCATTCAGCCGGCCTTATAGAGCTTGGCAGGTTGCGCTTCCTTTGTGAAAAACTAGTCTGGCCAGCAGGGGGGGGCTCTTTCCCTGAAATGTACCTATTGGATCAAACATCCTAATACAACGAGGCAGATTCCAGGCCGTGAAAAGGAGCAAATGTTTTTATGAAACCTTAATCCGGCCCCAGTAAAAAGGAGTGTCCTTCACAAGAGGCATTAAACTGGCCTCCTGACTTTCTGTGGTCATTAATTCCCTACCTTAAAGATGAATTTGACCTCATTTATGGAGGTGGTAGCACATTCCGCTGGCCTGATTGAACCTGTCAGGATGCGCTACCCCTCTATCAGAGCAGCTTCATTCAACCGAAATAGAAAGAGTTCAACTGTTGCTTGCCGTAGTCAGATTCTGGTTACTCTCTAAAGCTAAGCAGGCCTGACCCTGCTCTGTGCAAGGATGGGGGACTCTTCGTGTAAATCTATCTTCCTGCGGGAGATAGTTTTAGTCCAGCCAGCAGGGGTTGCTCATTCCCTGATATGTACTTTAGGTTCCAAAAGTCCAAATATACAAAAATGACTTCTGCGCTGTAAGGCTTTTGATGAAGCATTAAATCGCCCCATGTAAAAATGAGTGTCCTTCGGATGAGGCATTAAACAGGCCTCCTGACTTTCTGTGGTCATTAATTCCCTACCTTAATGATGAATTTGACCTCATTTATGGAGGTGGTAGCGCAATCTGCCGGCCTTATAGAGCCTGGCAGGTTGCGCTACCTTTGTGAAAAACTAGTCCCACCAGCAGGGGGTGCTCTTTCCCTGACATGTACCTATGGGATCAAACGTCCTAATACAACGAGGCAGATTCCAGGCTGTGGAAAGGAGCAAATGTTTTTCTGAAACCTTAATCCGGCACCTGTAAAAAGGAGCATCCTTCGCATGAGGCATTAAACTGGCCTCCTGACTTTCTGTGGTCATTAATTCCCTACCTTAATGATGAATTTGACCTCATTTATGGAGGTGGTAGCACAGTCCGCTGGCCTGATTGAACCTGTCAGGATGCGCTACCCCTCTATCAGAGCAGCTTCATTCAACCGAAACAGAACAAGTTCAACTGTTGCGTGCAGTAGTCTAGTTCTGGTTACTTTCCAAAGCTAACCAGGCCCGAGCCTGCTCTGTGCATGGATGGGGGACACTTTGTGGAAAACTAGCTTCCTGTGGGAGATAGTTTTAGTCCAGCCAGCAGGGGTTGCTCATTCCCTGATATGTACTTCAGGTTCCAAAAGTCCAAATATACAAAAATGACTTCTGCAGTGTAAGGCTTTTGATGAAGCATTAAATCGCCCCATGTAAAAATGAGTGTCCTTCAGATGAGGCATTAAACAGGCCTCCTGACTTTCTGTGGTCATTAATTCCCTACCTTAATGATGAATTTGACCTCATTTATGGAGGTGGTAGTGCAATCTGCCAGCCTTATAGAGCCTGGCAGGTTGCGCTACCTTTGTGAAAAACTAGTCCCACCAGCAGGGGGTGCTCTTTCCCTGACATGTACCTATGGGATCAAACGTCCTAATACAACGAGGCAGATTCCAGGCTGTGGAAAGGAGCAAATGTTTTTCTGAAACCTTAATCCGGCACCTGTAAAAAGGAGCATCCTTCGCATGAGGCATTAAACTGGCCTCCTGACTTTCTGTGGTCATTAATTCCCTACCTTAATGATGAATTTGACCTCATTTATGGAGGTGGTAGCACAGTCCGCTGGCCTGATTGAACCTGTCAGGATGCGCTACCCCTCTATCAGAGCAGCTTCATTCAACCGAAACAGAACAAATTCAACTGTTGCGTGCAGTAGTCTAGTTCTGGTTACTTTCCAAAGCTAACCAGGCCCGAGCCTGCTCTGTGCATGGATGGGGGACACTTTGTGGAAAACTAGCTTCCTGTGGGAGATAGTTTTAGTCCAGTCAGCAGGGGTTGCTCATTCCATGATATGTACTTTAGGTTCCAAAAGTCCAAATATACAAAAATGACTTCTGCGCTGTAAGGCTTTTGATGAAGCATTAAATCGCCCCATGTAAAAATGATTGTCCTTCGGATGAGGCATTAAACAGGCCTCCTGACTTTCTGTGGTCATTAATTCCCTACCTTAATGATGAATTTGACCTCATTTATGGAGGTGGTAGCGCAATCTGCCGGCCTTATAGAGCCTGGCAGGTTGCGCTACCTTTGTGAAAAACTAGTCCCACCAGCAGGGGGTGCTCTTTCCCTGACATGTACCTATGGGATCAAACGTCCTAATACAACGAGGCAGATTCCAGGCTGTGGAAAGGAGCAAATGTTTTTCTGAAACCTTAATCCGGCACCTGTAAAAAGGAGCATCCTTCGCATGAGGCATTAAACTGGCCTCCTGACTTTCTGTGGTCATTAATTCCCTACCTTAATGATGAATTTGACCTCATTTATGGAGGTGGTAGCACAGTCCGCTGGCCTGATTGAACCTGTCAGGATGCGCTACCCCTCTATCAGAGCAGCTTCATTCAACCGAAACAGAACAAGTTCAACTGTTGCGTGCAGTAGTCTAGTTCTGGTTACTTTCCAAAGCTAACCAGGCCCGAGCCTGCTCTGTGCATGGATGGGGGACACTTTGTGGAAAACTAGCTTCCTGTGGGAGATAGTTTTAGTCCAGTCAGCAGGGGTTGCTCATTCCATGATATGTACTTTAGGTTCCAAAAGTCCAAATATACAAAAATGACTTCTGCGCTGTAAGGCTTTTGATGAAGCATTAAATCGTCCCATGTAAAAATGAGTGTCCTTCGGATGAGGCATTAAACAGGCCTCCTGACTTTCTGTGGTCATTAATTCCCTACCTTAATGATGAATTTGACCTCATTTATGGAGGTGGTAGCGCAATCTGCCGGCCTTATAGAGCCTGGCAGGTTGCGCTACCTTTGTGAAAAACTAGTCCCACCAGCAGGGGGTGTTCTTTCCCTGACATGTACCTATGGGATCAAACGTCCTAATACAACGAGGCAGATTCCAGGCTGTGGAAAGGAGCAAATGTTTTTCTGAAACCTTAATCCGGCACCTGTAAAAAGGAGCATCCTTCGCATGAGGCAATAAACTGGCCTCCTGACTATCTGTGGTCATTAATTCCCTACCGTAATGATGAATTTGACCGCATTTATGGATGTGGTAGCACATTCCGCTTGCCTGATTGAACCTGTCAGGATACGCTACCCCTCTATCAGAGCAGCTTCATTCAACCACAAAGTCAAAAGTTCAATTGTTATTTGCAGTAGTCAGATTATGGTTAATCTCCAAAGGTAAACAGGGCCAATTCTATTCTGTACATGGATGGGAGACCCTTTGTGGAAAACTAGCTTCCTGCGGGAGATAGTTTTAGTCCAGCCAGCAGGGGTTGCTCATTCCCTGATATGTACTTTAGGTTCCAAAAGTCCAAATATACAAAAATGACTTCTGCAGTGTAAGGCTTTTGATGAAGCATTAAATCGCCCCATGTAAAAATGAGTGTCCTTCCGGATGAGGCATTAAACAGGCCTCCTGACTTTCTGTGGTCATTAATTCCCTACCTTAATGATGAATTTGACCTCATTCATGGAGGTGGTAATGCATTCAGCCGGCCTTATAGAGCTTGGCAGGTTGCGCTTCCTTTGTGAAAAACTAGTCTGGCCAGCAGGGGGGGGCTCTTTCCCTGAAATGTACCTATTGGATCAAACATCCTAATACAACGAGGCAGATTCCAGGCCGTGAAAAGGAGCAAATGTTTTTATGAAACCTTAATCCGGCCCCAGTAAAAAGGAGTGTCCTTCACAAGAGGCATTAAACTGGCCTCCTGACTTTCTGTGGTCATTAATTCCCTACCTTAAAGATGAATTTGACCTCATTTATGGAGGTGGTAGCACATTCCGCTGGCCTGATTGAACCTGTCAGGATGCGCTACCCCTCTATCAGAGCAGCTTCATTCAACCGAAATAGAAAGAGTTCAACTGTTGCTTGCCGTAGTCAGATTCTGGTTACTCTCTAAAGCTAAGCAGGCCTGACCCTGCTCTGTGCAAGGATGGGGGACTCTTCGTGTAAATCTATCTTCCTGCGGGAGATAGTTTTAGTCCAGCCAGCAGGGGTTGCTCATTCCCTGATATGTACTTTAGGTTCCAAAAGTCCAAATATACAAAAATGACTTCTGCGCTGTAAGGCTTTTGATGAAGCATTAAATCGCCCCATGTAAAAATGAGTGTCCTTCGGATGAGGCATTAAACAGGCCTCCTGACTTTCTGTGGTCATTAATTCCCTACCTTAATGATGAATTTGACCTCATTTATGGAGGTGGTAGCGCAATCTGCCGGCCTTATAGAGCCTGGCAGGTTGCGCTACCTTTGTGAAAAACTAGTCCCACCAGCAGGGGGTGCTCTTTCCCTGACATGTACCTATGGGATCAAATGTCCTAATACAACGAGGCAGATTCCAGGCTGTGGAAAGGAGCAAATGTTTTTCTGAAACCTTAATCCGGCACCTGTAAAAAGGAGCATCCTTCGCATGAGGCATTAAACTGGCCTCCTGACTTTCTGTGGTCATTAATTCCCTACCTTAATGATGAATTTGACCTCATTTATGGAGGTGGTAGCACAGTCCGCTGGCCTGATTGAACCTGTCAGGATGCGCTACCCCTCTATCAGAGCAGCTTCATTCAACCGAAACAGAACAAGTTCAACTGTTGCGTGCAGTAGTCTAGTTCTGGTTACTTTCCAAAGCTAACCAGGCCCGAGCCTGCTCTGTGCATGGATGGGGGACACTTTGTGGAAAACTAGCTTCCTGTGGGAGATAGTTTTAGTCCAGTCAGCAGGGGTTGCTCATTCCATGATATGTACTTTAGGTTCCAAAAGTCCAAATATACAAAAATGACTTCTGCGCTGTAAGGCTTTTGATGAAGCATTAAATCGCCCCATGTAAAAATGAGTGTCCTTCGGATGAGGCATTAAACAGGCCTCCTGACTTTCTGTGGTCATTAATTCCCTACCTTAATGATGAATTTGACCTCATTTATGGAGGTGGTAGCGCAATCTGCCGGCCTTATAGAGCCTGGCAGGTTGCGCTACCTTTGTGAAAAACTAGTCCCACCAGCAGGGGGTGCTCTTTCCCTGACATGTACCTATGGGATCAAACGTCCTAATACAACGAGGCAGATTCCAGGCTGTGGAAAGGAGCAAATGTTTTTCTGAAACCTTAATCCGGCACCTGTAAAAAGGAGCATCCTTCGCATGAGGCATTAAACTGGCCTCCTGACTTTCTGTGGTCATTAATTCCCTACCTTAATGATGAATTTGACCTCATTTATGGAGGTGGTAGCACAGTCCGCTGGCCTGATTGAACCTGTCAGGATGCGCTACCCCTCTATCAGAGCAGCTTCATTCAACCGAAACAGAACAAGTTCAACTGTTGCGTGCAGTAGTCTAGTTCTGGTTACTTTCCAAAGCTAACCAGGCCCGAGCCTGCTCTGTGCATGGATGGGGGACACTTTGTGGAAAACTAGCTTCCTGTGGGAGATAGTTTTAGTCCAGTCAGCAGGGGTTGCTCATTCCATGATATGTACTTTAGGTTCCAAAAGTCCAAATATACAAAACTGACTTCTGCGCTGTAAGGCTTTTGATGAAGCATTAAATCGCCCCATGTAAAAATGAGTGTCCTTCGGATGAGGCATTAAACAGGCCTCCTGACTTTCTGTGGTCATTAATTCCCTACCTTAATGATGAATTTGACCTCATTTATGGAGGTGGTAGCGCAATCTGCCGGCCTTATAGAGCCTGGCAGGTTGCGCTACCTTTGTGAAAAACTAGTCCCACCAGCAGGGGGTGCTCTTTCCCTGACATGTACCTATGGGATCAAACGTCCTAATACAACGAGGCAGATTCCAGGCTGTGGAAAGGAGCAAATGTTTTTCTGAAACCTTAATCCGGCACCTGTAAAAAGGAGCATCCTTCGCATGAGGCATTAAACTGGCCTCCTGACTTTCTGTGGTCATTAATTCCCTACCTTAATGATGAATTTGACCTCATTTATGGAGGTGGTAGCACATTCCGTTGGCCTGATTGAACCTGTCAGGATGCGCTACCCCTCTATCAGAGCAGCTTCATTCAACCGAAACAGAGCGAGTTCAACTGTTGCTTGCCGTAGTCAGATTCTGGTTACTCTCTAAAGCTAAGCAGGCCTGACCCTGCTCTGTGCAAGGATGGGGGACTCTTCGTGGAAATCTATCTTCTTGCGGGAGATAGTTTTAGTCCAGCCAGCAGGGGTTGCTCATTCCCTGATATGTACTTTAGGTTCCAAAAGTCCAAATATATAGAAAAATGACTTCTGTGCTGTAAGGCTTTTGATGAAGCATTAAATCGCCCCATGAAAAGATGAGTGTCCTTCGGATGAGGCATTAAACAGGCCTCCTGACTTTCTGTGGTCATTAATTCCCTACCTTAATGATGAATTTGACCTCATTCATGGAGGTGGTAGTGCATTCCGCCGGACTTATAGAGCTTGGCAGGTTGCGCTTCCTTTGTGAAAAACTAGTCTGGCCAGCAGGGGGGGCTCTTTCCCTGACATGTACCTATGGGATCAAACGTCCTAATACAACGAGGCAGATTCTAGGCTGTGGAAAGGAGCAAATGTTTTTCTGAAACCTTAATCCGGCCCAAGTAAAAAGGAGTGTCCTTCGCAAGAGGCATTAAACTAGACTCCTGACTTTCTGTGGTCATTAATTCCCTACCGTAATGATGAATTTGACCTCATTTATGGAGGTGGTAGCACATTCCGCTGGCCTGATTGAACCTGTCAGGATGCGCTACCCCTCTATCAGAGCAGCTTCATTCAACCGAAACAGAACAAGTTTAGCTGTTGCTTGCAGTAGTCAGATTCTAGTTACTCTCTAAAGCTAAGCAGGCCTGAGCCTGCTCTGTGCATGGATGGGGGACACTTTGTGAAAAACTAGCTTCCTGCGGGAGATAGTTTTAGTCCAGCCAGCAGGGGTTGCTCATTCCCTGATATGTACTTTAGGTTCCAAAAGTCCAAATATACAAAAATGACTTCTGCGCTGTAAGGCTTTTGATGAAGCATTAAATCGCCCCATGTAAAAATGAGTGTCCTTCGGATGAGGCATTAAACAGGCCTCCTGACTTTCTGTGGTCATTAATTCCCTACCTTAATGATGAATTTGACCTCATTTATGGAGGTGGTAGCGCAATCTGCCGGCCTTATAGAGCCTGGCAGGTTGCGCTACCTTTGTGAAAAACTAGTCCCACCAGCAGGGGGTGCTCTTTCCCTGACATGTACCTATGGGATCAAACGTCCTAATACAACGAGGCAGATTCCAGGCTGTGGAAAGGAGCAAATGTTTTTCTGAAACCTTAATCCGGCACCTGTAAAAAGGAGCATCCTTCGCATGAGGCATTAAACTGGCCTCCTGACTTTCTGTGGTCATTAATTCCCTACCTTAATGATGAATTTGACCTCATTTATGGAGGTGGTAGCACAGTCCGCTGGCCTGATTGAACCTGTCAGGATGCGCTACCCCTCTATCAGAGCAGCTTCATTCAACCGAAACAGAACAAGTTCAACTGTTGCGTGCAGTAGTCTAGTTTAGTTTAGTAACTGTGTGAGATAAGGAAATTACAAACAAGAGAGTATGTTGTTTCTTTCATACATTTGCCCGCCTACATTGCTGATTCTGATATTTTGGAAAAATTACATAATTGGGGAGTGACACCTGCATCTGAAATCAAAAGAAGAATGTATCCGGGCACCGATATAGCAGACGGTACAAGGTACCTAAGGGTGAAATTCCCAAAAGAAGTCATATCCTTGCCATACAGCACAAAATTTGACACGGAGGAAGGATCGCAGTACTTCCGGATTATGCATGATCGGCAGGTTAAAACCTGTCGATTGTGCATGAATCCTGGACACGTGTTCAAAAACTGCCCAGAGTTCAAGTGCTATCAGTGCGATGAACAGGGGCATTTCGCAAGGGACTGTGATGCGGTGAAGTGCCCGGAGTGCAGAAAAGTGATGGCAAGATGTGAGTGTTGGATAGCAGATTTGGATGGAACGCAAAATACAGATTTGGAAGATGTGGGTGGGCAAATGGTGGAAGAGACGGAACTTGGAAATGCTGGAGAGACTGCAAAAGAAAATGAAGGGAATAAAAAGACCAATGAGAAGAATCAGGAGATGGAAGAGGATGGACAAGAAGCAGCAATGGACGAAGGAATATGGACACCACTGAATATATCACAAGGAGCACTGGAAGAAATGGAGGAACAACATGCAAAAGGTAACGAGGAAGAAAAGAAAGAGAGAACTGAGGAGAAGAAAGAAGGGGAGAAAATGGACTTCAGAATGGATAGAAGAGAGACTATAAGAAGACGGATCACTAAGGTAATACCAAATCTAGAAGTTGCTAAGAAGAAGAGACTTGAGAAAAAAAAAGAACAGAGTAAAGAAAAAACTTTATGGGAAAATAGATTTCAAGCATTGATGGAGGAGGAGGAGGGAGAATAGAAAAAAAATGTTTGGTTTTTGTGATTTATTTTTCAATGTATGTTTTTTTATGTTTTTAAAAATTGTGTCATGGAATGCTAGGGGTTTGCTGAATATGGAGAAATTTGAAAAGATGAAGGTTTTATGTAAAAATACCGATGTCATTGTGTTGCAGGAAACAAATTGGAAAAATGAAAGTGTTAAAAGGTTTGAAACAAAATGGGATGGAAATATATATTTTAATAATGGAAATGATAAAGTAGGTTGTGGGGTTGCAGTTCTAATTAAAAGAGGAGTATGTGAAAAAGAACAAGTAATATTGGATGATGGAGTGGGAAAAAGTATGGCGGTGAAAATAGAAAAAGGAAAAGAGTTTTTTATTATCTATAATATTCATGCACCAAATGAAGAAAAGGGAAAAGTAGATTTTTTTAAAAAAGTGAATATTAATTTAAAAACATGGCAGAATGTTATTTTAATGGGTGATTTCAATACTGTCTTTACAGAATTGGATTTGGCAAGTGAAATGGTTTTTAAGACAGACAAAGGGAGAGAGGAATTGGTGAAAATAATGAAGGAATGTAATCTAATAGATATATGGCGGGAAAGAAATAGGAAAAAGAGAAAATTTTCAAGAGTGCAAGTGGTAATGAATAAGATAAAACAAAGTAGAATTGATTACGTTTTATGTAAGGAGGAAATGGAGGGAAATATCCAAAATGTATTTTATAAGGAAGTAGGGTATAGTGATCATTTTCTTTTATGTATGACTTTAGATTGTGTAAGAGTGGAGAGAGGATCAGGGGTGTGGGTCTTAAATGCAACAATTTTAAAAGAAGAATCTTACAAAGAAAGAATTAAACAACTATTAGAAGTTAGTAAATTAAATAAGATTTACGCAGAAGAGAAAAGAATATGGTGGGATAACGTGAAATTGGATATAAAGAGTTTATCAATACAATTTTGTAAATTGTTAAAAAAAGCTAACATCAGAAAGGAAACTGAGATAAGAAAAGAGATAGATAAAGAAGAAAAAAGACAGGAGCAAAATCTAAATGAAGAAGACATAGGTAAAATCTTAATTTTACGAGAAAAATTAAGGGAAATTGAAGATGAAAAATGTAAGGGGGCGATCATTAGAAGTAAAGCAAAATATGTTGTGGAGGGGGAAAGATGCACAAAATTTTTTTTTGATTTAGAAAAAAATAGACAAAGAGCAGATTTAATGAAGGAGGTGTTAGATAAAAATGGAGACATAAAGCAAGGAACAAAAGAGATTTTATTGGTAATTAAGAATTTTTATGAAGACATGTTTAAGAGACAAGGGGTTGATAAAATAGAAGAAGATTTCTTTTTAAATCAAATAAAAGTAAAGGTCTCTACGGAAGATAAGGTTTTATGTGATGATGAGATAACAGAAGAGGAAATTGACACAGCAATAAAGCAGTTAACGTTGGGAAAGAGCCCAGGTATAGATGGGTTAACAAACGAGTTTTATAAGAATTTTAGAGAAATATTAGTCCCAATTTTAAAAGAAGTATATGATGAGATTTTTAAAAAAGAGGAGTTAAGTGAAAGAATGAAGATAGGAATGATTAAAATGATTTATAAAAAAAGAGGAAATCCTAATGATCTTAAGAATTACAGGCCTTTAACAATGCTAAATACAGATTTCAAAATTTTAGCAAAGGTGTTAGCAAATAGATTAAGGACAGTTTTACCTAAAATCATAAGTACTACCCAGGCATATGGAATACAAAATAAAGATATTCTAGATATTGTTCAAAGTATAAGAGACACAATGTTTTATATGAAGGAAAAAAATAAGAAGGGATATTTAATAAGTTTGGATTTAGAAAAAGCCTTTGATAGAGTGGAGCATGGATATTTACTAAATGTTATCAAAGAATTTGGATTTGGGAAAAATTTTAGAAAGTGGATTATGATCTTTTATTCTAATATTTTTACGTGTATTAAATGCAATGGGTTTTTATCAGAATGTTTTCAACTAACAAGGTCTATAAGGCAAGGATGTCCTTTATCTGCTTTACTTTATTCACTAGTAGCAGAACCTTTGGGATTAGCAATAAAAGCAGATACAGAGATAAAGGGTATTAGAATAGAGGGAAGTAATATACAGGAGCCAATCTACCAATACGCAGATGACACAACATTGTTGGTTGAAGACATTCAAAGTGTTGTTAAGGCAATGGGGATTGTGGAGAAATATTGTAAAGGGTCTGGAGCTAAGGTCAATATTGAAAAGAGCTTGTGTATGAGAATTGGGAATGTGGAAACATTACCTCAGCACATGCATTTTAAAGAAGAAGGAGAACATATAAAACTTTTAGGAATTTGGATGGGTATGGATTTTAATAAAGCTGATGTTTTTAATTGGGAGGGAGCATTAAAAGGAATGGAACAAAGATTGAGATTTTGGAAATTAAGAAATTTAACATTAAAGGGAAAGGTATTAGTGATAAATGCTTTAATGCTTTCTAAGATTTGGTATGTGCTGAGTGTAACTCCATTGCCTTATGAGTTTTTTAAAAGAATAAAAGAAAGTGTTTTAAATTTTTTATGGGGAAAGGGAAGAGCAAAAATTGCATATGATACGCTTATTGGTGGAACTGATGTAGGAGGACTAGGGCTATTAGATCCAATGTTAAGAATGAAAACATTAAGAGTTAAATTGGTGAAAAGGTTTATGGATGTTAAGAGAAAGGCAATGTGGAAAAATGTAATGGAATATTTTTTAAAGAAATTTAGTAATTTTAGCATGGGATGGAACGCACTGTGGATGAAGACAAAAAAATATATGTTAACGGGTCTACCAAATTTTTATAAAGAAGTTTTAGAAACCTGGTCATCTTTCTTAGATAAAGTATTAATTTTACCAAAAGGAAGAATGCAACTGTTAGAACAACCTCTGTTTTTAAACTCGAATGTTACAAATGAAGGGAATGTAATTTACTATAAGAAATGGTGGGATGGAGGAGTAAGACAAGTCAAAGACATTTTATATGAAGTAATAAATGGTTATCTTCCAGTACAAGCAATTATGGATGCAATTTTTGAAATAGAAAGGAATGTGACAAAAGGAACACTGATAAAACAGTTCGATGAATTAAAGAAAGCAATACCAACAGGATGGGTGGAAAGGATTGAAAAAAATGAAAAGGATGAGAATGAAGGCATGCCTGAGCTATATTTAAAAAAGACAAATGGTGAAAATAAGTGTTTTTTTGAATGTAAAGTAAAAGATTTTTATTTGGTTTTTAGGGAAAGGGCTTTTGCTAAACCTGTGGCAAACAGCTATTGGAAAGAAAGATATGATGTAGATGAAATAGATATTTGGAAAAATGTGGGAATGAAATATATGGATCCAATTTTAGAAGATTTTAATTTCTTATTAAGACATAATGGTATTTTAACAGAAATGAGGTTGTGTAAAATTGGGATAGAAAAAGATGCAAGGTGTAAGGTATGCATGAAAAGTGATGAAGGTCTATTACATCTATTTTTTTATTGTGAAGAATTGGATGATTTTATGGGAAGAATGAAAAAAATTGTAAAATCCATGCTGAAAGAAAAATATAATGAGAATATGACACAAAATGCTTGGGAAAAAATGGTTTTATTTGGGTACAATGGTAAAGGTTGTAATGTGAATGTCTTTACTTTATTGACAACAATTGCAAAGAATGTAATATGGCTAAGAAGAAATGTATCAAAATATGAAAAAAGGAAAGTTGATGTATGGGTTTTGTTTAAAAACAAAATGGAAAACTCTGTGAATTTAATATGGAAATATTTTCTAATGAGTGACAGAGAGGATGATTTTATTGAAACGTTTGTAAAAGGAAACACATTGGTAGAGTATTCAGAAAATAGTTTGCAATGGAAATGGCAGAAATATGAATGAATTAATGTACATATCTGCATATGTAAAAAATGTGAAATGTATTTTGTACTTTTTGTGATGTAATATGTTTTTTTAAATAAAGAAAAAAAAAAAAAAAAAAGTCTAGTTCTGGTTACTTTCCAAAGCTAACCAGGCCCGAGCCTGCTCTGTGCATGGATGGGGGACACTTTGTGGAAAACTAGCTTCCTGTGGGAGATAGTTTTAGTCCAGTCAGCAGGGGTTGCTCATTCCATGATATGTACTTTAGGTTCCAAAAGTCCAAATATACAAAAATGACTTCTGCGCTGTAAGGCTTTTGATGAAGCATTAAATCGCCCCATGTAAAAATGAGTGTCCTTCGGATGAGGCATTAAACAGGCCTCCTGACTTTCTGTGGTCATTAATTCCCTACCTTAATGATGAATTTGACCTCATTTATGGAGGTGGTAGCGCAATCTGCCGGCCTTATAGAGCCTGGCAGGTTGCGCTACCTTTGTGAAAAACTAGTCCCACCAGCAGGGGGTGCTCTTTCCCTGACATGTACCTATGGGATCAAACGTCCTAATACAACGAGGCAGATTCCAGGCTGTGGAAAGGAGCAAATGTTTTTCTGAAACCTTAATCCGGCACCTGTAAAAAGGAGCATCCTTCGCATGAGGCATTAAACTGGCCTCCTGACTTTCTGTGGTCATTAATTCCCTACCTTAATGATGAATTTGACCTCATTTATGGAGGTGGTAGCACATTCCGTTGGCCTGATTGAACCTGTCAGGATGCGCTACCCCTCTATCAGAGCAGCTTCATTCAACCGAAACAGAGCGAGTTCAACTGTTGCTTGCCGTAGTCAGATTCTGGTTACTCTCTAAAGCTAAGCAGGCCTGACCCTGCTCTGTGCAAGGATGGGGGACTCTTCGTGGAAATCTATCTTCTTGCGGGAGATAGTTTTAGTCCAGCCAGCAGGGGTTGCTCATTCCCTGATATGTACTTTAGGTTCCAAAAGTCCAAATATATAGAAAAATGACTTCTGTGCTGTAAGGCTTTTGATGAAGCATTAAATCGCCCCATGAAAAGATGAGTGTCCTTCGGATGAGGCATTAAACAGGCCTCCTGACTTTCTGTGGTCATTAATTCCCTACCTTAATGATGAATTTGACCTCATTCATGGAGGTGGTAGTGCATTCCGCCGGACTTATAGAGCTTGGCAGGTTGCGCTTCCTTTGTGAAAAACTAGTCTGGCCAGCAGGGGGGGCTCTTTCCCTGACATGTACCTATGGGATCAAACGTCCTAATACAACGAGGCAGATTCTAGGCTGTGGAAAGGAGCAAATGTTTTTCTGAAACCTTAATCCGGCCCAAGTAAAAAGGAGTGTCCTTCGCAAGAGGCATTAAACTAGACTCCTGACTTTCTGTGGTCATTAATTCCCTACCGTAATGATGAATTTGACCTCATTTATGGAGGTGGTAGCACATTCCGCTGGCCTGATTGAACCTGTCAGGATGCGCTACCCCTCTATCAGAGCAGCTTCATTCAACCGAAACAGAACAAGTTTAGCTGTTGCTTGCAGTAGTCAGATTCTGGTTACTCTCTAAAGCTAAGCAGGCCCGAGCCTGCTCTGTGCATGGATGGGGGACACTTTGTGAAAAACTAGCTTCCTGCGGGAGATAGTTTTAGTCCAGCCAGCAGGGGTTGCTCATTCCCTGATATGTACTTTAGGTTCCAAAAGTCCAAATATACAAAAATGACTTCTGCGCTGTAAGGCTTTTGATGAAGCATTAAATCGCCCCATGTAAAAATGAGTGTCCTTCGGATGAGGCATTAAACAGGCCTCCTGACTTTCTGTGGTCATTAATTCCCTACCTTAATGATGAATTTGACCTCATTTATGGAGGTGGTAGCGCAATCTGCCGGCCTTATAGAGCCTGGCAGGTTGCGCTACCTTTGTGAAAAACTAGTCCCACCAGCAGGGGGTGCTCTTTCCCTGACATGTACCTATGGGATCAAACGTCCTAATACAACGAGGCAGATTCCAGGCTGTGGAAAGGAGCAAATGTTTTTCTGAAACCTTAATCCGGCACCTGTAAAAAGGAGCATCCTTCGCATGAGGCATTAAACTGGCCTCCTGACTTTCTGTGGTCATTAATTCCCTACCTTAATGATGAATTTGACCTCATTTATGGAGGTGGTAGCACAGTCCGCTGGCCTGATTGAACCTGTCAGGATGCGCTACCCCTCTATCAGAGCAGCTTCATTCAACCGAAACAGAACAAGTTCAACTGTTGCGTGCAGTAGTCTAGTTCTGGTTACTTTCCAAAGCTAACCAGGCCCAAGCCTGCTCTGTGCAAGGATGGGGGACTCTTCGTGGAAATCTATCTTCTTGCGGGAGATAGTTTTAGTCCAGCCAGCAGGGGTTGCTCATTCCCTGATATGTACTTTAGGTTCCAAAAGTCCAAATATATAGAAAAATGACTTCTGTGCTGTAAGGCTTTTGATGAAGCATTAAATCGCCCCATGAAAAGATGAGTGTCCTTCGGATGAGGCATTAAACAGGCCTCCTGACTTTCTGTGGTCATTAATTCCCTACCTTAATGATGAATTTGACCTCATTCATGGAGGTGGTAGTGCATTCCGCCGGACTTATAGAGCTTGGCAGGTTGCGCTTCCTTTGTGAAAAACTAGTCTGGCCAGCAAGGGGGTCTCTTTCCCTGACATGTACCTATGGGATCAAACGTCCTAATACAACGAGGCAGATTCTAGGCTGTGGAAAGGAGCAAATGTTTTTCTGAAACCTTAATCCGGCCCCAGTAAAAAGGAGTGTCCTTCGCAAGAGGCATTAAACTAGCCTCCTGACTTTCTGTGGTCATTAATTCCCTACCGTAATGATGAATTTGACCTCATTTATGGAGGTGGTAGCACATTCCGCTGGCCTGATTGAACCTGTCAGGATGCGCTACCCCTCTATCAGAGCAGCTTCATTCAACCGAAACAGAACAAGTTTAGCTGTTGCTTGCAGTAGTCAGATTCTGGTTACTCTCTAAAGCTAAGCAGGCCCGAGCCTGCTCTGTGCATGGATGGGGGACACTTTGTGAAAAACTAGCTTCCTGCGGGAGATAGTTTTAGTCCAGCCAGCAGGGGTTGCTCATTCCCTGATATGTACTTTAGGTTCCAAAAGTCCAAATATACAAAAATGACTTCTGCGCTGTAAGGCTTTTGATGAAGCATTAAATCGTCCCATGTAAAAATGAGTGTCCTTCGGATGAGGCATTAAACAGGCCTCCTGACTTTCTGTGGTCATTAATTCCCTACCTTAATGATGAATTTGACCTCATTTATGGAGGTGGTAGCGCAATCTGCCGGCCTTATAGAGCCTGGCAGGTTGCGCTACCTTTGTGAAAAACTAGTCCCACCAGCAGGGGGTGCTCTTTCCCTGACATGTACCTATGGGATCAAACGTCCTAATACAACGAGGCAGATTCCAGGCTGTGGAAAGGAGCAAATGTTTTTCTGAAACCTTAATCCGGCACCTGTAAAAAGGAGCATCCTTCGCATGAGGCATTAAACTGGCCTCCTGACATTCTGTGGTCATTAATTCCCTACCGTAATGATGAATTTGACCGCATTTATGGATGTGGTAGCACATTCCGCTTGCCTGATTGAACCTGTCAGGATACGCTACCCCTCTATCAGAGCAGCTTCATTCAACCAAAAAGTCAAAAGTTCAATTGTTATTTGCAGTAGTCAGATTATGGTTAATCTCCAAAGCTAAACAGGGCCAATTCTGTTCTGTACATGGATGGGAGACCCTTTGTGGAAAACTAGCTTTCTGCGGGAGATAGTTTTAGTCCAGCCAGCAGGGGTTGCTCATTTCCTGATATGTACTTTAGGTTCCAAAAGTCCAAATATACAAAAATGACTTCTGCAGTGTAAGGCTTTTGATGAAGCACTAAATCGCCCCATGTAAAAATGAGTGTCCTTCGGATGAGGCATTAAACAGGCCTCCTGACTTTCTGTGGTCATTAATTCCCTACCTTAATGATGAATTTGACCTCATTTACGGAGGTGGTAGCACAGTCCGCTGGCCTGATTGAACCTGTCAGGATGCGCTACCCCTCTATCAGAGCAGCTTCATTCAACCGAAACAGAACAAGTTCAACTGTTACGTGCAGTAGTCAGATTCTGGTTACTTTCCAAAGCTAACCAGGCCCGAACCTGCTCTGTGGATGGATGGGGGACACTTTGTGGAAAATTAGCTTCCTGTGGGAGATAGTTTTAGTCCAGTCAGCAGGGGTTGCTCATTCCATGATATGTACTTTAGGTTCCAAAAGTCCAAATATACAAAAATGACTGATGCAGTGTAAGGCTTTTGATGAAGCATTAAATCGCCCCATGTAAAAATGAGTGTCCTTCCGGATGAGGCATTAAACAGGCCTCCTGACTTTCTGTGGTCATTAATTCCCTACCTTAATGATGAATTTGACCTCATTCATGGAGGTGGTAATGCATTCAGCCGGCCTTATAGAGCTTGGCAGGTTGCGCTTCCTTTGTGAAAAACTAGTCTGGCCAGCAGGGGGGGCTCTTTCCCTGAAATGTACCTATTGGATCAAACATCCTAATACAACGAGGCAGATTCCAGGCCGTGAAAAGGAGCAAATGTTTTTATGAAACCTTAATCCGGCCCCAGTAAAAAGGAGTGTCCTTCACAAGAGGCATTAAACTGGCCTCCTGACTTTCTGTGGTCATTAATTCCCTACCTTAATGATGAATTTGACCTCATTTATGGAGGTGGTAGCACATTCCGCTGGCCTGATTGAACCTGTCAGGATGCGCTACCCCTCTATCAGAGCAGCTTCATTCAACCGAAACAGAACAAGTTCAACTGTTGCTTGCCGTAGTCAGATTCTGGTTGCTCTCTAAAGCTAAGCAGGCCTCACCCTGCTCTGTGCAAGGATGGGGGACCCTTCGTGGAAATCTATCTTCCTAGGGGAGATAGTTTTAGTCCAGCCAGCAGGGGTTGCTCATTCCCTGATATGTACTTTAGGTTCCAAAAGTCCAAATATACAAAAATGACTTCTGCGCTGTAAGGCTTTTGATGAAGCATTAAATCGCCCCATGTAAAAATGAGTGTCCTTCGGATGAGGCATTAAACAGGCCTCCTGACTTTCTGTGGTCATTAATTCCCTACCTTAATGATGAATTTGACCTCATTTATGGAGGTGGTAGCGCAATCTGCCGGCCTTATAGAGCCTGGCAGGTTGCGCTACCTTTGTGAAAAACTAGTCCCACCAGCAGGGGGTGCTCTTTCCCTGACATGTACCTATGGGATCAAACGTCCTAATACAACGAGGCAGATTCCAGGCTGTGGAAAGGAGCAAATGTTTTTCTGAAACCTTAATCCGGCACCTGTAAAAAGGAGCATCCTTCGCATGAGGCATTAAACTGGCCTCCTGACTTTCTGTGGTCATTAATTCCCTACCTTAATGATGAATTTGACCTCATTTATGGAGGTGGTAGCACAGTCCGCTGGCCTGATTGAACCTGTCAGGATGCGCTACCCCTCTATCAGAGCAGCTTCATTCAACCGAAACAGAACAAGTTCAACTGTTGCGTGCAGTAGTCTATTTCTGGTTACTTTCCAAAGCTAACCAGGCCCGAGCCTGCTCTGTGCATGGATGGGGGACACTTTGTGGAAAACTAGCTTTCTGTGGGAGATAGTTTTAGTCCAGCCAGCAGGGGTTGCTCATTCCCTGATATGTACTTCAGGTTCCAAAAGTCCAAATATACAAAAATGACTTCTGCAGTGTAAGGCTTTTGATGAAGCATTAAATCGCCCCATGTAAAAATGAGTGTCCTTCAGATGAGGCATTAAACAGGCCTCCTGACTTTCTGTGGTCATTAATTCCCTACCTTAATGATGAATTTGACCTCATTTATGGAGGTGGTAGCGCAATCTGCCAGCCTTATAGAGCCTGGCAGGTTGCGCTACCTTTGTGAAAAACTAGTCCCACCAGCAGGGGGTGCTCTTTCCCTGACATGTACCTATGGGATCAAACGTCCTAATACAACGAGGCAGATTCCAGGCTGTGGAAAGGAGCAAATGTTTTTCTGAAACCTTAATCCGGCACCTGTAAAAAGGAGCATCCTTCGCATGAGGCATTAAACTGGCCTCCTGACTTTCTGTGGTCATTAATTCCCTACCTTAATGATGAATTTGACCTCATTTATGGAGGTGGTAGCACATTCCGCTGGCCTGATTGAACCTGTCAGGATGCGCTACCCCTCTATCAGAGCAGCTTCATTCAACCGAAACAGAGCGAGTTCAACTGTTGCTTGCCGTAGTCAGATTCTGGTTACTCTCTAAAGCTAAGCAGGCCTGACCCTGCTCTGTGCAAGGATGGGGGACTCTTCGTGGAAATCTATCTTCTTGCGGGAGATAGTTTTAGTCCAGCCAGCAGGGGTTGCTCATTCCCTGATATGTACTTTAGGTTCCAAAAGTCCAAATATATAGAAAAATGACTTCTGTGCTGTAAGGCTTTTGATGAAGCATTAAATCGCCCCATGAAAAGATGAGTGTCCTTCGGATGAGGCATTAAACAGGCCTCCTGACTTTCTGTGGTCATTAATTCCCTACCTTAATGATGAATTTGACCTCATTCATGGAGGTGGTAGTGCATTCCGCCGGACTTATAGAGCTTGGCAGGTTGCGCTTCCTTTGTGAAAAACTAGTCTGGCCAGCAGGGGGGGCTCTGTCCCTGACATGTACCTATGGGATCAAACGTCCTAATACAACGAGGCAGATTCTAGGCTGTGGAAAGGAGCAAATGTTTTTCTGAAACCTTAATCCGGCCCCAGTAAAAAGGAGTGTCCTTCGCAAGAGGCATTAAACTAGCCTCCTGACTTTCTGTGGTCATTAATTCCCTACCGTAATGATGAATTTGACCTCATTTATGGAGGTGGTAGCACATTCCGCTGGCCTGATTGAACCTGTCAGGATGCGCTACCCCTCTATCAGAGCAGCTTCATTCAACCGAAACAGAACAAGTTCAACTGTTGCGTGCAGTAGTCTAGTTCTGGTTACTTTCCAAAGCTAACCAGGCCCGAGCCTGCTCTGTGCATGGATGGGGGATACTTTGTGGAAAACTAGCTTCCTGTGGGAGATAGTTTTAGTCCAGTCAGCAGGGGTTGCTCATTCCATGATATGTACTTTAGGTTCCAAAAGTCCAAATATACAAAAATGACTTCTGCGCTGTAAGGCTTTTGATGAAGCATTAAATCGCCCCATGTAAAAATGAGTGTCCTTCGGATGAGGCATTAAACAGGCCTCCTGACTTTCTGTGGTCATTAATTCCCTACCTTAATGATGAATTTGACCTCATTTATGGAGGTGGTAGCGCAATCTGCCGGCCTTATAGAGCCTGGCAGGTTGCGCTACCTTTGTGAAAAACTAGTCCCACCAGCAGGGGGTGCTCTTTCCCTGACATGTACCTATGGGATCAAACGTCCTAATACAACGAGGCAGATTCCAGGCTGTGGAAAGGAGCAAATGTTTTTCTGAAACCTTAATCCGGCACCTGTAAAAAGGAGCATCCTTCGCATGAGGCATTAAACTGGCCTCCTGACTTTCTGTGGTCATTAATTCCCTACCTTAATGATGAATTTGACCTCATTTATGGAGGTGGTAGCACATTCCGCTGGCCTGATTGAACCTGTCAGGATGCGCTACCCCTCTATCAGAGCAGCTTCATTCAACCGAAACAGAGCGAGTTCAACTGTTGCTTGCCGTAGTCAGATTCTGGTTACTCTCTAAAGCTAAGCAGGCCCGAGCCTGCTCTGTGCAAGGATGGGGGACTCTTCGTGGAAATCTATCTTCTTGCGGGAGATAGTTTTAGTCCAGCCAGCAGGGGTTGCTCATTCCCTGATATGTACTTTAGGTTCCAAAAGTCCAAATATATAGAAAAATGACTTCTGTGCTGTAAGGCTTTTGATGAAGCATTAAATCGCCCCATGAAAAGATGAGTGTCCTTCGGATGAGGCATTAAACAGGCCTCCTGACTTTCTGTGGTCATTAATTCCCTACCTTAATGATGAATTTGACCTCATTCATGGAGGTGGTAGTGCATTCCGCCGGACTTATAGAGCTTGGCAGGTTGCGCTTCCTTTGTGAAAAACTAGTCTGGCCAGCAGGGGGGGCTCTTTCCCTGACATGTACCTATGGGATCAAACGTCCTAATACAACGAGGCAGATTCTAGGCTGTGGAAAGGAGCAAATGTTTTTCTGAAACCTTAATCCGGCCCCAGTAAAAAGGAGTGTCCTTCGCAAGAGGCATTAAACTAGCCTCCTGACTTTCTGTGGTCATTAATTCCCTACCGTAATGATGAATTTGACCTCATTTATGGAGGTGGTAGCACATTCCGCTGGCCTGATTGAACCTGTCAGGATGCGCTACCATCCATACCGCCACCTGAGGCGCTAGAGAGCAACAGGAAGTGGTTGGCAGCAGTTTGGAGAGAAAGGCTCTCCTTCATTCTGTGTTTATTTTCGTTTTGTTTGTTTAAGTTTTAGTGTTTTTTTGGATAGTTTTTCATTTATTTTTTTGTAGTTTATTCCTCCCAGCAGCGATCGCTGTTTGGGGGGGATTTTTGGGCGTGAGTTTTCTTTTTACGGACGGATAAAACGGCAAAGGAACTGGATATGGCGGACGAAACACGGCAAGGAAATGACAATGGACAAGGACAACGGCAACGAGAAAGATTTCAAATGGATAAAGAGGCAAGGAAAGAGAGGGAATACTTGAAAGAAGCGACGGTTACAATTGATGTGGAAGGACTGAAGGATTTAAGAGCGATGGATATTATCAAAGCAATTTCGGAACGGATTGGGGAAGGCAAAATATTGGCGGTAAGACCTAAACAGAATAAGGAATATGAAGTGACATTGGAGAGTGAAGAAGAGACAGAGTTTTTAATGGATGGCATAACGATTAATGGAACGGACTGTGAAGTAAAAAGGCTGCAGAACAGAGACTACGTTGTCTCCTTCATGCATCTGCCAGCTTACCTGGACGATAGAGAGATTTTAAATAAACTAGAGGGATGGGGGGTTTCCCCTATCTCAAAAATTAAAAGAAGAGTATATCCGGGCACGAACATTGAAGATGGGACGAGGTTCGTCAAAACACGGTTTCCGAGGGAGGTGCCCTCTCTCCCGTACAGCACAAAAATTGAGACGGCGGAGGGTCCACAATATTTCCGGGTGATGCACAGTCACCAGGTTAAAACCTGTCGACTGTGCATGAGCCCGGACCATGTGGTTAAAGATTGCCCTGCCTTTACGTGCTTTAAATGTGGGGAGAGGGGCCATTTTGCGAGAAACTGCAATGCTGTGATGTGCCCGGATTGCAAACTGGCATTGGATAAATGTGAATGTTGGATGCAGAGCGGAGGAGAACGGCAGGTGAGCGGACAGATGCATGGGGGAGACAGCGGACAACGGGAAGAGGAACTTAACATATGAGAAGAAACAGGGTCGGAACAGAGGGATGATTGCAACGATCAAAGAATGGAAACACGTAATGAGGGTGAAGAATGGACACAAATGGTTTTAACTGACAGTTTGCAAAGCATTTTAAATAACGCAGAGAGGAAGGAACAAAGAAATGAGGATTTGAGCGAGGCACAGCAGGAAATTAATTTATGCTCGCAAATGGTGAATTTGGAAGGTCTACCACAGGATTGGGACAATCGGGAGGATGAGGAGCAGAGGAGCAAAGAACTGGGAGAGGAAAAGGAACAAGAGGGAACAAAAGAAGCACACACAAAGGTACCGAAGCGAAGGAGATCTCTAAGGGTTGTACCAAACATAGAGACTGCAAGAAAGAAGGTGTTGAAGGAAACCGAGATTGAAAGTAAGAACAAATTTGAAGTTTTGACAGGGTTGGAGGACATGGACTAATTTTATGGGTATTTTAAATGTTTTTATATGTCTAATGCTTTTAAAGACTGTCACTTTTAATGCGAGGGGACTTTTGAATGTTAGAAAATTTGAAAAGGTGGTGGAAATGTGTAAAGGGGAAGACCTGATTTTACTACAAGAAACAAATTGGAGGGATGATTTTATGAATAAGATAAGAGAAAGATGGGGAGGGGAGATTCTATATAATAATGGTGATGGGAGAATGGGGAGAGGGGTTGCTTTTCTAATTAAAGAAAATAGAGGGATCCTTGGTAAAATAATATATAAGGATGGTGAGGGGAAGTGTATGGCTATTGAACTGAAGTATGATGAGAAGACTGTGATAATAGTTAACGTACATGCACCAACAGAAGATAAAGAAAAGAAGGAGTTTTTTAATGTCTTAAGGGCTTTTTTAAAGAAGCATAATGAGGTCATCTTATTGGGGGATTTTAATACAGTTTTTAGTAAATTGGATATGGGGGAGGGAATGGTTTTTAAGTCGGATGTGGGTAGAAAGGAGCTGAAACTTTTAATGGAAGAAAATAATTGCATTGACGTGTGGAGAGAAAGAAATGAGAAAAAGAAAGAATTCTCAAGAAGACAGTTGGTGGGGAACTTTATTTGTAGATCAAGAATTGATTTTATTTTATGTACAAGAAATATTGAGGATTTTATTGGGGATATTAAGTATGAAGAAACAAGTCTGAGTGACCATAAGCTAGTTTTGGTTAAAATAGATTGGGGGTCATTGAAAAGAGGGCCAGGGGTATGGGTTTTAAACACAGAGATTTTAAAAAATGAAGATTACGTTTTACGTATTAAGGAGATTATTGAGAAAGAAAAAGGAAATGGGATGCATGGAGAAGATATCAGAATATGGTGGGAGAATGTGAAGTTTTTAATTAAAAAATTTACGATAAAATACTGCAAAATAATACAAAAAAGCAAGAGGTATAATGAGAAAAAAATTAAAGAAAAATTAGAAGAAGAACTAAATAAATGTGATAAAGATATACAAAAAATAAAAGAATTAGAAGGCAGGTTGAAGGAAATGGAGGAGGGAAAATACGAGGGGGCGAGGCTAAGAAGTAAGGCGAAATACACAATGGAGGGTGAAAAATGTACAAAATTTTTCTTTAATTTAGAAAGAAGTAGAGCAAAGGCGGGGATGATTAAGGAGATAAGAAGGAAAGATGGGGTGGTGGTAGGGGACAATGAGGGAATATTATATGTAGTGAAAGAATATTACGAGGGATTGTTTAGTGCTGAGGGGGTGCGGGAGGAGGAAAAGCAGGAATTATTGGGACAGCTAAAAGCGAAGGTAGGGGAGGAGGATAAAAAGGAATGTGAAATGGAGATAAGGAAAGAAGAAATAGAAAATGCAATAAGTGAGTTAAATAGGAAAAAAAGTCCAGGGATTGATGGCTTAGGGAGTGAATTTTATATAGCTTTTAAAGAGGTTTTGATTGACATTTTAAAGGATGTTTATGATGATGTTTTTAGTAAAGGAGAATTAAGCACTAGAATGGGAATGGGGTTAATGAGAATAATTTATAAGAAAAAGGGAGATAAAACAGACCTAAAAAATTTCAGACCAATCACTATGCTGAATACAGATTTAAAAATATTATCAAAGATTTTAGCAAACAGATTAAAAGAAGTTATGCCGAAAATAATAAAGACTAACCAAGTATATGGAGTGAAGGGAAGGGATATAGCGGACACAACTATAAGTATAAAGGATGCAATAAGATATATTAACGAAAAAAATATGAATGGTTTTATTATAAGCTTGGATTTTGAAAAAGCTTTTGACAGAGTAGAACACCAGTTTTTATTTGATATCTTAAAAGGGTTTGGGTTTGGTGAGAATTTTATAAAATGGGTGAAAATTTTATACAAGGGAGCTATGACAAAAATAAAGTGCAATGGGTTTTTAACACAAGCTTTTAAATTAACAAGATCCATAAGACAGGGATGCCCATTGTCAGCCCTACTATACTCTTTGGTAGCAGAGCCTCTAGGGCTGGCAATGGAGCAGGATAAAGGCGTAAAAGGGATACGGTTGGAGGGAGAAGAGAGTAAAATTTTTCAATATGCAGATGATACAACGCTAATGTTAAAAGATCTGGAAAGTGTAATAAAAGCTATGGAGATTGTACAGAATTATTGTAGAGGATCAGGGGCAAAAGTGAATGAAGAGAAGACAGTGTATATGAGGTTTGGAGGGGCACAGGTTCTAACAGAGCATTTTAATTTTAAGGAATCAAGGGACATAAAGATTTTAGGGGTACATATGGGGCGGGATGAGCGAAAAGCAGGAGAAACAATGTGGGAGGAAGTGATAGGGGGGATTGAAAGGAGATTGATTTTTTGGAAATTAAGAACGCTGACTTTGAAGGGGAAAGTTTTAATTATTAATGTTTTAATGGTGTCAAAATTATGGTACATTTTATATGTAAACCCAATGCCATTATGGGCGGAAAAGAGGCTGAAGAAATGTTTTTCAGAGTTTTTATGGAATGGGAAGCCCCCAAGAATAGCACACAATACTTTAATAGGGGAGGGAGAGAAGGGAGGAATGGGATTAATTGACATTGAACATAGAAAGAACGCACTAAGGGTAAAATTGGTAAAAAAGTTTTTAGACAAATCACACACAGCAGGATGGAAGGGAACTATGGAGTACTTTTTAAATAAAGGCAGTAAATTTAATCTGGGAAGGAATATTTTATGGATGAAGACTAAATTATGGATGACTGAGAGGATGCCGGATTTTTATAGGGAACTGCTGGGAGCATGGGGAAAGTTTTTATCAAGTGTGCATTTTATTCCGAGGGGTAGGGAAAACATTTTAAATCAGCCTCTTTTTTTAAATCAGAGTATTTTAAATCAGGGGAGGCAGTTGTTTTTTAAGAAATGGTGGGAGGCGGGAATTTTAAAAGTGAGGGACATTTTATATGAAGTTAAAGAAGGATTTCTACCCGTACAAGTGGTTATAGACGCAATGGAGGAAGCAAAGGAGGAGTACAGCAGACAGGAAGAAACTAATAAATATGAAATGATCAAGAGATCGATACCGAAAGAATGGATAGAGGGAATCGAAAATAAGGAGGACGGAGAGCAACAAAATGAAATATATGTGGGATTGGGAGAAAAACAATTTGATTTTAATAAATGTCAGGTGAAAGATTTTTATAGTGTTTTTAGAGAGGGGGTCTTTAAAAAACCAGTGGTCAACAATTACTGGATGGATAAGTACAAGGGTGTGAAGGAATGTGATATTTGGGGAAACATGAAAGGGAAAATGATACAGACAAAGCTGGAAAATTTAGAGTTCTTAATTAGGCATAAAGTGATTTTTACTGACGTTATTTTAAACAAAATTGGTATGGAATCAAGTGCTGTATGTAAAGTGTGTAATGAGGAGGAGGAGGGATTTTTACATCTGTTTTTACATTGTATAAAATTGGATGATTTTAATGAGAAATGTAAGAAAATGATTTTAAGGTTGAAAGGGGAGGATGGAGAGGAGATGGACTGGGGCAGGATTCTAATGTTGGGAATACAAAGAAAGAACAAGAACAAAATGGTCATCAACCTTTTGATAATGTTAATTAAGAGTGCTATATGGGAAAGGAGAGTGGTGGCAAAGAAGGAAAAATGGATAATGGATTTATGGTATGTTTTTAAAAGAAAAGTCGAAAAATATGTACAATGCCTGTTTTATTATTTTAAGCAAGAAGATCAAATGGGGTTCTTTTACAATGTTTTTACTAATGATGTATGTGTAACTTTAGATGAGAATGGAATAGATGTGCAATTTTAAAAAAGTTTGGAGAATGTTTCTGTTCTTAAGTACTGTTTTGTCTCGCAACACGTGATGACGAGCTGGGTTACTCCTTTCCGAGAGTGAATAACGATCTGTGTGGAAAGCAATATTGTTTTGTATTTTTGATGTTCTTTACTGTTTGTATTTTCATTCATATATATGATTAGTTTTTAATTCTAAGGCATTATTTATTACTTTATTGCTGACAATGTTAAGTATTTTAATGCGTGTTTAATCATTTATGTCTTTAAGATTTCTACTGTGAAACACATGCTTGATAACTGTATTATGGAATTTTTTCAATAAAAAAAAAAAAAAGAAAAAAAAAAAAAAAAAAAAAAATTCTGGTTACTCTCTAAAGCTAAGCAGGCCCGAGCCTGCTGTGTGCATGGATGGGGGACACTTTGTGAAAAACTAGCTTTCTGAGGGAGATTGTTTTAGTCCAGCCAGCAGGGGTTGCTCATTCCCTGATATGTACTTTAGGTTCCAAAAGTCCAAATATACAAAAATGACTTCTGCGCTGTAAGGCTTTTGATGAAGCATTAAATCGTCCCATGTAAAAATGAGTGTCCTTCGGATGAGGCATTAAACAGGCCTCCTGACTTTCTGTGGTCATTAATTCCCTACCTTAATGATGAATTTGACCTCATTTATGGAGGTGGTAGCGCAATCTGCCGGCCTTATAGAGCCTGGCAGGTTGCGCTACCTTTGTGAAAAACTAGTCCCACCAGCAGGGGGTGCTCTTTCCCTGACATGTACCTATGGGATCAAACGTCCTAATACAACGAGGCAGATTCCAGGCTGTGGAAAGGAGCAAATGTTTTTCTGAAACCTTAATCCGGCACCTGTATAAAGGAGCATCCTTCGCATGAGGCATTAAACTGGCCTCCTGACTTTCTGTGGTCATTAATTCCCTACCTTAATGCTGAATTTGACCTCATTTATGGAGGTGGTAGCACATTCCGCTGGCCTGATTGAACCTGTCAGGATGCGCTACCCCTCTATCAGAGCAGCTTCATTCAACCACAAAGTCAAAAGTTCAATTGTTATTTGCAGTAGTCAGATTATGGTTAATCTCCAAAGCTAAACAGGGCCAATTCTGTTCTGTACATGGATGGGAGACCCTTTGTGGAAAACTAGCTTTCTGCGGGAGATAGTTTTAGTCCAGCCAGCAGGGGTTGCTCATTTCCTGATATGTACTTTAGGTTCCAAAAGTCCAAATATACAAAAATGACTTCTGCAGTGTAAGGCTTTTGATGAAGCACTAAATCGCCCCATGTAAAAATGAGTGTCCTTCGGATGAGGCATTAAACAGGCCTCCTGACTTTCTGTGGTCATTAATTCCCTACCTTAATGATGAATTTGACCTCATTTATGGAGGTGGTAGCGCAATCTGCCGGCCTTATAGAGCCTGGCAGGTTGCGCTACCTTTGTGAAAAACTAGTCCCACCAGCAGGGGGTGCTCTTTCCCTGACATGTACCTATGGGATCAAACGTCCTAATACAACGAGGCAGATTCCAGGCTGTGGAAAGGAGCAAATGTTTTTCTGAAACCTTAATCCGGCACCTGTAAAAAGGAGCATCCTTCGCATGAGGCATTAAACTGGCCTCTTGACTTTCTGTGGTCATTAATTCCCTACCTTAATGCTGAATTTGACCTCATTTATGGAGGTGGTAGCACATTCCGCTGGCCTGATTGAACCTGTCAGGATGCGCTACCCCTCTATCAGAGCAGCTTCATTCAACCGAAACAAAACAAGTTCAACTGTTGCTTGCAGTAGTCAGATTCTGATTACTCTCTAAAGCTAAGCAGGCCCGAGTCTGCTCTGTGCATGGATGGGGGACACTTTGTGAAAAACTAGCTTCCTGCGGCAGATAGTTTTAGTCCAGCCAGCAGGGGTTGCTCATTCCCTGATATGTACTTTAGGTTCCAAAAGTCCAAATATACAAAAATGACTTCTGCGCTGTAAGGCTTTTGATGAAGCATTAAATCGCCCCATGTAAAAATGAGTGTCCTTCGGATGAGGCATTAAACAGGCCTCCTGACTTTCTGTGGTCATTAATTCCCTACCTTAATGATGAATTTGACCTCATTCATGGAGGTGGTAGCGCAATCTGCCGGCCTTATAGAGCCTGTCAGGTTGCGCTACCTTTGTGAAAAACTAGTCCCACCAGCAGGGGGTGCTCTTTCCCTGACATGTACCTATGGGATCAAACGTCCTAATACAACGAGGCAGATTCCAGGCTGTGGAAAGGAGCAAATGTTTTTCTGAAACCTTAATCCGGCACCTGTAAAAAGGAGCATCCTTCGCATGAGGCATTAAACTGGCCTCCTGACTTTCTGTGGTCATTAATTCCCTACCTTAATGATGAATTTGACCTCATTTATGGAGGTGGTAGCACAGTCCGCTGGCCTGATTGAACCTGTCAGGATGCGCTACCCCTCTATCAGAGCAGCTTCATTCAACCGAAACAGAACAAGTTCAACTGTTGCGTGCAGTAGTCTAGTTCTGGTTACTTTCCAAAGCTAACCAGGCCCGAGCCTGCTCTGTGCATGGATGGGGGACACTTTGTGGAAAACTAGCTTCCTGTGGGAGATAGTTTTATCATTCCCTGATATGTACTTCAGGTTCCAAAAGTCCAAATATACAAAAATGACTTCTGCAGTGTAAGGCTTTTGATGAAGCATTAAATCGCCCCATGTAAAAATGAGTGTCCTTCAGATGAGGCATTAAACAGGCCTCCTGACTTTCTGTGGTCATTAATTCCCTACCTTAATGATGAATTTGACCTCATTTATGGAGGTGGTAGTGCAATCTGCCAGCCTTATAGAGCCTGGCAGGTTGCGCTACCTTTGTGAAAAACTAGTCCCACCAGCAGGGGGTGCTCTTTCCCTGACATGTACCTATGGGATCAAACGTCCTAATACAACGAGGCAGATTCCAGGCTGAGAAAAGGAGCAAATGTTTTTCTGAAACCTTAATCCGGCCACAGTAAAAAGGAGTGTCCTTCGCAAGAGGAATTAAACTAGCCTCCTGACTTTCTGTGGTCATTAATTCCCTACCGTAATGATGAATTTGACCGCATTTATGGATGTGGTAGCACATTCCGCTTGCCTGATTGAACCTGTCAGGATACGCTACCCCTCTATCAGAGCAGCTTCATTCAACCACAACGTCAAAAGTTCAATTGTTATTTGCAGTAGTCAGATTATGGTTAATCTCCAAAGCTAAACAGGGCCAATTCTGTTCTGTACATGGATGGGAGACCCTTTGTGGAAAACTAGCTTTCTGCGGGAGATAGTTTTAGTCCAGCCAGCAGGGGTTGCTCATTTCCTGATATGTACTTTAGGTTCCAAAAGTCCAAATATACAAAAATGACTTCTGCAGTGTAAGGCTTTTGATGAAGCACTAAATCGCCCCATGTAAAAATGAGTGTCCTTCGGATGAGGCATTAAACAGGCCTCCTGACTTTCTGTGGTCATTAATTCCCTACCTTAATGATGAATTTGACCTCATTTATGGAGGTGGTAGCGCAATCTGCCAGCCTTATAGAGCCTGGCAGGTTGCGCTACCTTTGTGAAAAACTAGTCCCACCAGCAGGGGGTGCTCTTT